>NW_021143810.1:0-45059 GCF_004193775.1 Glycine soja | reverse complement strand
AACCATAAGGTAACCCCGCATGTCACCTGACTTCAAGGGTCAGGACGACAAAGGTGCAGAAGACGATGTTGCTCCCGCGTCAACGGCTCGTTTGCCCCTGGTTGACAAAGGTGCGGGTAACCATAGGTAACCCGCATGTCACCTGACTTCACGGTCAGGAGACAAAAGGTGAGGAAGACTATTAGTCTCTGCGTTCAACGGGCTCGTTGCCCCTGGTTGACGAAAGGTGCGGGTAACCATAAGGTAACCCCGCATGTCACTGACTTCACGGGTCAGGACGACAAAAGGTGCAGAAGATGATGTTAGTCTCGCGCGCAACGGGCTCGTTTGCCCCTGGTTGACGAAAGGTGGGGTAACCATAAGGTAACCCGCATGTCACTGACTTCACGGGTCAGGACGACAAAAGGTGCAGAAGACGATGTTAGTCTCCGCGTCAACGGGCTCGTTTGCCCCTGGTTGACAAAGGTGCGGTAACCATAAGGTAACCCCGCATGTCACCTGACTTCACGGGTCAGGACGACAAAAGGTGCAGAAGACGATGTTAGTCTCCCGCGTCAACGGGCTCGTTTGCCCCTGGTTGACAAAGGTGCGGGTAACCATAAGGTAACCCGCATGTCACTGACTTCACGGGTCAGGACGATCAAAAGGTGCAGAAGACGATGTTAGTCTCAGCGTGTCAACGGGCTCGTTTGCCCCTAGTTGACTAAAGGTGTGGGTAACCATAAGGTAACCCCGCATGTCACCTGACTTCAAGGGTCAGGACGACAAAACGTGTAGAGACGATGTTAGTCTCCTGCGTCAACGGGCACGTTTGCCCCTGGTTGACAAAGGTGCGGGTAACCATAAGGTAACCCCGCATGTACCTGACATCACAGGTCAGGATGTCAAAAGGTGTAGAAGACATATTAGTCTCCGTGTGTCAACGGGCTCGTTGCCCCTGGTTGACGAAAGGTGCGGGTAACCATAAGGTAACCCCGCATGTCACCTCACTTCACGGGTCAGGACGACAAAAGGTGCAGAAGATGATATTAGTCTCCGCGCGCCAATGGGCTCGTTTGCCCCTGGTTGACGAACGGTGCGGGTAACCATAAGGTAACCCCGCATGTCACCTGACTTCACGGTCAGGACGATAAAAGGTGCAGAAGACGTTGTTAGTCTCCTTGTGTCAACGGCGCGTTTGCCCCTGTTGACGAAAGGTGCGAGTAACCATAAGGTAACCCCGCATGTCACTGACTTCACGGTCAGGACGACAAAAGGTGCAGAAGACGATGTTAGTCTCCGCGCGTCAACTGGACTCGTTTGCCCCTGGTTGACGAAAGGTGCGGGTAACCATAAGGTAACCCGCATAGTCACTTTACCTCACGGGTCAGACGAAAAAAGTGCGAGGACGATGTTAATCTCCGGCGCCAACGGGCTCGTTTGCCCCTGGTTGACCAAAGGTGCGGGTAACCATAAGGTACCCCGCATATCACTTGACTTCACGGGCAGGACGACAAAAGGTGCAGAAGACGATGTTAGTCCCCGCGCGTCAACGGGCTCGTTTTCCCCTGGTTGACCAAAGGTGGGATAACCATAAGGTAACCCCGCATGTCACCTGACTTCACGGGTCAGGACGATAAAAGTGCAGAAGATGATTTAGTCTCCGGGCGTTAATGGGCTCATTTGCCCCTGGTTGACGAAAGGTGCGGGTAACCATAAGGTATCCCCGCATATCACTTGACTTCACGGGGCAGGACGACAAAAGGTGCAGAAGACGATGTTAGTCCCCGCGCGTCAACGGGCTCGTTTCCCCTGGTTGACCAAAGGTGCGGGTAACCATAAGGTATCCCCGCATGTCACCTGACTTCACGGGTCAGAACGATAAAATGCAGAAGATGATTTTAGTCTCTAGGCGTTAATGGGCTCATTTGCCCCTGGTTGAAGAAAGGTGCGGGTAACCATAAGGTAACCCCGCATGTCACCTGACTTCACGGGTCAGGACGACAATAGGTGCAGAAGACAATGTCAGTGTCCACGCGTGAACAGGCTCGTTTGCCCCTGGTTGACGAAAGGTACGGGTAACCATAAGGTAACCCCGCATGTCACCTGACTTCACAGGTCAGGATGACAAAAGGTGCAGAAGGCGATGTTAGTCACCCCCCGTCAATAGACTCGTTTGCCCCTGGTTGACGAAAGGTGCTGGTAACCATATGGTAACCCCGCATGTCACTTGACTTCACTGGTCAAGACGACAAAAGGTGTAGAAGACGATGTTAGTCTCCGCGTGTCAACTGACTCGTTTGCCCCTGGTTGACGAAAGGTGCGGGTAACCATAAGGTAACCCCGCATGTCACCTGACGTCACGGGTCAAGACGACAAAAGGTGCAGAGGACGATACTAGTCTTCGCGCGTCAACGGGCTCGTTTCCCCCTGGTTGACGAAAGGTGCGGCCAACCATAAGGTAACCCCGCATGTCACCTGACTTCACAGGTCAGGACGACAAATGATACAGAAGATGATGTTAGTCTCCGCACATCTATGGGCTCGTTTGCCCATGGTTGACGAATGGTGTGGGTAACCATTAAGTAACCCCGCATGTCACCTGACTTCAGAAGTCAGGACGACAAAAGGTGCAGAAGACGATGTTACTCTCCTTGCGTCAACGGGCTCGTTTGCCCCTGGTTGACAAAAGGTGCGGGTAACCATAAGGTAACCCCGCATGTCACCTGACTTCACGGGTCAGGACGCCAAATGGTGTAGAAGATGATGTTAGTCTCCACGCGCCAACGGGCTCGTTTTCCCATGGTTGACCAAAGGTGCGGGTAACCATATGGTAAGCCTGCATATCACTTGACTTCACGGGTCAGGACGACAAAAGGTTCAGAAGATGATGTTAGTCTCCACGAATCTATGGGCTCGATTGCCCATGGTTGGCGAATGGTGTGGGTAACCATAAGGTAACCCAACATGTCACTTGACTTCACAAGTCAGGACGACAAAAGGTGCAGAAGACGATGTTACTCTCCTTGCGTCAACGGGCTCGTTTGCCCCTGGTTCACAAAAGGTGCGGTTAACCATAAGGTAACCCTGCATGTCACCTGACTTCACGGGTCAGGATGTCAAAAGGTGTAGAAGACGATATTAGTCTCAACGTGTCAACGGGCTCGTTTGCCCCTGGTTGACGAAAGGTGCGGGTAACCATAAGGTCACCCCGCATGTCACCTGACTTCACGGGTCAGGACGCCAAATGGTGTAGAAGATGATGTTAGTCTCCGCGCGCCAACGGGCTCGTTTGCCCCTGGTTGACCAAAGGTGCGGGTAACCATATGGTAAACCTGCATATCACTTGACTTCACGGGTCAGGACGACCAAAGGTGCAGCAGACGATGTTAGTCTCCGCGCGTCAACGGGCTCGGTTGCCCCTGGTTGACGAAAGGTGCGGGTAACCATTAGGTAACCCCGCATGTCACTTTACCTCACGGGTCAAGACGGAAAAAGGTGTCGAGGATGATGTTAATCTCCGCGCGCCAACGGGCTAGTTTGCCCCTGGTTGACCAAAGGTGCGAGTAACCTTGAGGTAACCCCGCATATCATTTGACTTCACGGGGCAGGACGACAAAAGGTGCAGAAGATGATGTTAGTCCCCGCGCGTCAACATGCTCGTTTGCCCCTGGTTGACCAAAGGTGTGGATAACCATAAGGTAACCCCGCATGTCACCTGACTTCACGGGTAGGGACGATAAAACGTGCAGAAGATGATTTTAGTCTCCGGGCGTTAATGGGCTCACTTGCCCCTGGTTGACGAAAGGTGCGGGTAACCATTAGGTAACCCCGCATGTCATCTGACTTCACGGGTCAGGACGACAAAAGGTGCAGAAGACAATGTTAGTCTCCACGCGGCAAAGGGCTCGTTTGCCCCTGGTTGACGAAAGGTACGGGTAACCATAAGGTAACCCCGCATATCACTTGACTTCACGGGGCAGGACGACAAAAGGTGCAGAAGACGATGTTACTCTCCTTGCGTCAACGGGCTCGTTTGCCCCTGGTGCACAAAAGGTGCGGGTAACCATAAGGTAACCCTGCATGTCACCTGACTTCATGGGTCAGGATGTCAAAAGGTGTAGAAGACGATATTAGTCTCAACGTGTCAACGGGCTCGTTTGCCCCTGGTTGACGAAAGGTGCGGGTAACCATAAGGTCACCCCGCATGTCACCTGACTTCACGGGTCAGGACGCCAAATGGTGTAGAAGATGATGTTAGTCTCCGCGCGCCAACGGGTTCGTTTGCCCTTGGTTAACCCAAGGTGCGGGTAACCATATGGTAACCCTGCATATCACTTGACTTCACGGGTCAGGACGACCAAAGGTGCAGCAGACGATGTTAGTCTCCGCACGTCAACGGGCTCGTTTGCCCCTGGTTGACGAAAGGTGCGGGTAACCATTAGGTAACCCCGCATGTCACTTTACCTCACGGGTCAAGACGGAAAAAGGTGTCGAGGACGATGTTAATCTCCGCGCGCCAACGGGCTAGTTTGCCCCTGGTTGACCAAAGGTGCGGGTAACCATGAGGTAACCCCGCATATCATTTGACTTCACGGGGGAGGATGACAAAAGGTGCAGAAGATGATGTTAGTCCCCGCGCGTCAACATGCTCGTTTGCCCCTGGTTGACCAAAGGTGTGGATAACCATAAGGTAACCCCGCATGTCACCTGACTTCACGGGTAGGGACGATAAAACGTGCAGAAGATGATTTTAGTCTCCGGGCGTTAATGGGCTCACTTGCCCCTGGTTGACGAAAGGTGCGGGTAACCATTAGGTAACCCCGCATGTCATCTGACTTCACGGGTCAGGACGACAAAAGGTGCAGAAGACAATGTTAGTCTCCACGCGGCAAAGGGCTCGTTTGCCCCTGGTTGACGAAAGGTACGGGTAACCATAAGGTAACCCCGCATATCACTTGACTTCACGGGGCAGGACGACAAAAGGTGCAGAAGACGATGTTACTCTCCTTGCGTCAACGGGCTCGTTTGCCCCTGGTGCACAAAAGGTGCGGGTAACCATAAGGTAACCCTGCATGTCACCTGACTTCATGGGTCAGGATGTCAAAAGGTGTAGAAGACGATATTAGTCTCAACGTGTCAACGGGCTCGTTTGCCCCTGGTTGACGAAAGGTGCGGGTAACCATAAGGTCACCCCGCATGTCACCTGACTTCACGGGTCAGGACGCCAAATGGTGTAGAAGATGATGTTAGTCTCCGCGCGCCAACGGGCTCGTTTGCCCCTGGTTGACCAAAGGTGCGGGTAACCATATGGTAAACCTGCATATCACTTGACTTCACGGGTCAGGACGACCAAAGGTGCAGCAGACGATGTTAGTCTCCGCGCGTCAACGGGCTCGGTTGCCCCTGGTTGACGAAAGGTGCGGGTAACCATTAGGTAACCCCGCATGTCACTTTACCTCACGGGTCAAGACGGAAAAAGGTGTCGAGGATGATGTTAATCTCCGCGCGCCAACGGGCTAGTTTGCCCCTGGTTGACCAAAGGTGCGAGTAACCTTGAGGTAACCCCGCATATCATTTGACTTCACGGGGCAGGACGACAAAAGGTGCAGAAGATGATGTTAGTCCCCGCGCGTCAACATGCTCGTTTGCCCCTGGTTGACCAAAGGTGTGGATAACCATAAGGTAACCCCGCATGTCACCTGACTTCACGGGTAGGGACGATAAAACGTGCAGAAGATGATTTTAGTCTCCGGGCGTTAATGGGCTCACTTGCCCCTGGTTAACGAAAGGTGCGGGTAACCATTAGGTAACCCCGCATGTCATCTGACTTCACGGGTCAGGACGACAAAAGGTGCAGAAGACAATGTTAGTCTCCACGCGGCAAAGGGCTCGTTTGCCCCTGGTTGACGAAAGGTACGGGTAACCATAAGGTAACCCCGCATATCACTTGACTTCACGGGGCAGGACGACAAAAGGTGCAGAAGACGATGTTACTCTCCTTGCGTCAACGGGCTCGTTTGCCCCTGGTGCACAAAAGGTGCGGGTAACCATAAGGTAACCCTGCATGTCACCTGACTTCATGGGTCAGGATGTCAAAAGGTGTAGAAGACGATATTAGTCTCAACGTGTCAACGGGCTCGTTTGCCCCTGGTTGACGAAAGGTGCGGGTAACCATAAGGTCACCCCGCATGTCACCTGACTTCACGGGTCAGGACGCCAAATGGTGTAGAAGATGATGTTAGTCTCCGCGCGCCAACGGGTTCGTTTGCCCTTGGTTAACCCAAGGTGCGGGTAACCATATGGTAACCCTGCATATCACTTGACTTCACGGGTCAGGACGACCAAAGGTGCAGCAGACGATGTTAGTCTCCGCACGTCAACGGGCTCGTTTGCCCCTGGTTGACGAAAGGTGCGGGTAACCATTAGGTAACCCCGCATGTCACTTTACCTCACGGGTCAAGACGGAAAAAGGTGTCGAGGACGATGTTAATCTCCGCGCGCCAACGGGCTAGTTTGCCCCTGGTTGACCAAAGGTGCGGGTAACCATGAGGTAACCCCGCATATCATTTGACTTCACGGGGGAGGATGACAAAAGGTGCAGAAGATGATGTTAGTCCCCGCGCGTCAACATGCTCGTTTGCCCCTGGTTGACCAAAGGTGTGGATAACCATAAGGTAACCCCGCATGTCACCTGACTTCACGGGTAGGGACGATAAAACGTGCAGAAGATGATTTTAGTCTCCGGGCGTTAATGGGCTCACTTGCCCCTGGTTGACGAAAGGTGCGGGTAACCATTAGGTAACCCCGCATGTCATCTGACTTCACGGGTCAGGACGACAAAAGGTGCAGAAGACAATGTTAGTCTCCACGCGGCAAAGGGCTCGTTTGCCCCTGGTTGACGAAAGGTACGGGTAACCATAAGGTAACCCCGCATATCACTTGACTTCACGGGGCAGGACGACAAAAGGTGCAGAAGACGATGTTACTCTCCTTGCGTCAACGGACTCGTTTGCCCCTGGTGCACAAAAGGTGCGGGTAACCATAAGGTAACCCTGCATGTCACCTGACTTCATGGGTCAGGATGTCAAAAGGTGTAGAAGACGATATTAGTCTCAACGTGTCAACGGGCTCGTTTGCCCCTGGTTGACGAAAGGTGCGGGTAACCATAAGGTCACCCCGCATGTCACCTGACTTCACGGGTCAGGACGCCAAATGGTGTAGAAGATGATGTTAGTCTCCGCGCGCCAACGGGTTCGTTTGCCCTTGGTTAACCCAAGGTGCGGGTAACCATATGGTAACCCTGCATATCACTTGACTTCACGGGTCAGGACGACCAAAGGTGCAGCAGACGATGTTAGTCTCCGCACGTCAACGGGCTCGTTTGCCCCTGGTTGACGAAAGGTGCGGGTAACCATTAGGTAACCCCGCATGTCACTTTACCTCACGGGTCAAGACGGAAAAAGGTGTCGAGGACGATGTTAATCTCCGCGCGCCAACGGGCTAGTTTGCCCCTGGTTGACCAAAGGTGCGGGTAACCATGAGGTAACCCCGCATATCATTTGACTTCACGGGGGAGGATGACAAAAGGTGCAGAAGATGATGTTAGTCCCCGCGCGTCAACATGCTCGTTTGCCCCTGGTTGACCAAAGGTGTGGATAACCATAAGGTAACCCCGCATGTCACCTGACTTCACGGGTAGGGACGATAAAACGTGCAGAAGATGATTTTAGTCTCCGGGCGTTAATGGGCTCACTTGCCCCTGGTTGACGAAAGGTGCGGGTAACCATTAGGTAACCCCGCATGTCATCTGACTTCACGGGTCAGGACGACAAAAGGTGCAGAAGACAATGTTAGTCTCCACGCGGCAAAGGGCTCGTTTGCCCCTGGTTGACGAAAGGTACGGGTAACCATAAGGTAACCCCGCATATCACTTGACTTCACGGGCAGGACGACAAAAGGTGCAGAAGACGATGTTACTCTCCTTGCGTCAACGGCTCGTTTGCCCCTGGTGACAAAGGTGCGGGTAACCATAAGGTAACCCGCATGTCACCTGACTTCACGGGTCAGGAGACAAAAGGTGCAGAAGACGATATTAGTCTCACGCGTCAACGGGCTCGTTTGCCCCTGGTTGACGAAAGGTGCGGGTAACCATAAGGTAACCCCGCATGTCACCTGACTTCACGGGTCAGGACGACAAAAGGTGCAGAAGATGATGTTAGTCTCCGCGCGCCAACAGGGTCATTCGCCACTGGTTGACCAACGGTGCGGGTAACCATAAGGTAACCCCGCATGTCAGCTGACTTTACAGGTCACGACCACAAAACGTGCAGAAGACGATGTTAGTCTCCGCCGTCAACGGGCTCGTTTGCCCCTGGTTGACGAAAGGTGCGGGTAACCATAGGTAACCCCGCATGTCACTTGACTTCACGGGTCAGACGACAAAAGGTGCAGAGACGATGTTAGTCTCCGCGCGTCAACGGGCTGTTTGCCCCTGGTTGACCAAAGGTGCGGGTAACCATAAGGTAACCCCGCATGTCACTTGACTTCACGGGTCAGGACGACAAAAGGTGCAGAAGACGATGTTAGTCTCCGCGCGTCAACGGGCTCGTTTGCCCCTGGTTGACGAAAGGTGCGGTAACCATAAGGTAACCCCGCATGTCACCTGACTTCACGGGTCAGGACGACAAAAGGTGCAGAAGATGATGTTAGTCTCCGGGCGTCAACGGGCTCGTTTGCCCCTAGTTGACGAAAGGTGCGGGTAACCATAAGGTAACCCCGCATGTCACTGACTTTACGGGTCAGGACGACAAAACGTGCAGAAGATGATGTTAGTCTCCAGGCGTCAATGGGCTCGTTTGCCCCTGGTTGACGAAAGGTGCGGGTAACCATAAGGTAACCCCGCATGTCACTTGACTTCACGGGTCAGGACGACAAAAGGTGCAGAAGACGATGTTAGTCTCCGCGTCAACGGGCTCGTTTGCCCCTGGTTGACAAAAGGTGCGGGTAACCATAAGGTAACCCCGCATGTCACTGACTTCACGGGTCAGGACGACAAAAGGTGCAGAAGACGATGTTAGTCTCCGCGCGTCAACGGGCTCGTTTGCCCCTGGTTGACGAAAGGTGCGGGTAACCATAAGGTAATCCCGCATGTCACCTGACTTCACGGGTCAGGACGACAAAAGGTGCAGTAGACGATGTTAGTCTCCGCGCGTCAACGGGCTCGTTTGCCCTGGTTGACCAAAGGTGCGGGTAACCATAAGGTAACCCCGCATGTCACCTGACTTCACGGGTCAGGACGACAAAAGGTGCAGAAGACGATGTTAGTCTCCGGCGTCAACGGCTCGTTTGCCCTGGTTGACGAAAGGTGCGGTAACCATAAGGTAACCCCGCATGTCACCTGACTTCACGGGTCAGGACGACAAAAGGTGCAGAAGACGATGTTAGTCTCTGTGCGTCAATGGGCTCGTTTGCCCATGGTTGACGAAAGGTGTGGGTAACGATAAGGTAACCCCGCATATCACTTGACTTCACGGGTCAGGACGACAAAAGGTGCAGAAGACGATGTTAGTCTCCGGGCGTCAACGAGCTCGTTTGCCCCTAGATGACGAAAGGTGCGGGTAACCATAAGGTAACCCCGCATGTCAGCTGACTTTACGGGTCAGGACCACAAAAGGTGCAGAAGACGATGTTAGTCTCCGCGCGTCAACGGGCTCGTTTGCCCCTGGTTGACGAAAGGTGCGGGTAACCATAAGGTAACCCGCATGTCACCTGACTTCACGGGTCAGGACGACAAAAGGTGCAGAAGACGATGTTAGTCTCCGGCGTCAACGGGCTCGTTTGCCCCTGGTTGACAAAGGTGCGGGTAACCATAAGGTAACCCCGCATGTCACTGACTTCACGGGTCAGGACGACAAAAGGTGCAGAAGACGATGTTAGTCTCCGGCGTCAACGGGCTCGTTTGCCCCTGGTTGACGAAAGGTGCGGGTAACCATAAGGTAACCCCGCATGTCACCTGACTTCACGGGTCAGGACGACAAAAGGTGCAGAAGACGATGTTAGTCTCCGCGCGTCAACGGGCTCGTTTCCCCCTGGTTGACAAATGGTGCGGGTAACCATAAGGTAACCCCGCATGTCACCTGACTTCACGGGTCAGGACGACAAAAGGTGCAGAAGACGATGTTAGTCTCCGCGCGTCAACGGGCTCGTTTGCCCCTGGTTGACCAAAGGTGCGGGTAACCATAAGGTAACCCCGCATGTCACCTGACTTCACGGGTCAGGACGACAAAAGGTGCAGAAGACGATGTTAGTCTCCGCGCGTCAACGGGCTCGTTTGCCCCTGGTTGACGAAAGGTGCGGGTAACCATAAGGTAACCCCGCATGTCACCTGACTTCACGGGTCAGGACGACAAAAGGTGCAGAAGACGATGTTAGTCTCCGGCGTCAACGGGCTCGTTTGCCCCTGGTTGACGAAAGGTGCGGGTAACCATAAGGTAACCCCGCATGTCACTGACTTCACGGGTCAGGACGACAAAAGGTGCAGAAGACGATGTTAGTCTCCGCGCGTCAACGGGCTCGTTTGCCCCTGGTTGACGAAAGGTGCGGGTAACCATAAGGTAACCCCGCATGTCACCTGACTTCACGGGTCAGGACGACAAAAGGTGCAGAAGACGATGTTAGTCTCCGGCGTCAACGGGCTCGTTTGCCCCTGGTTGACGAAAGGTGCGGGTAACCATAAGGTAACCCGCAATGTCACCTGACTTCACGGGTCAGGACGACAAAAGGTGCAGAAGACGATGTTAGTCTCCGCGCGTCAATGGAATCGTTTGCCCCTGGTTGACGAAAGGTGCGGGTAACCATAAGGTAACCCCGCATGTCACCTGACTTCACGGGTCAGGACGACAAAAGGTGCAGAAGACGATGTTAGTCTCCGTGCGTCAACGGGCTCGTTTGCCCCTGGTTGACGAAAGGTGCGGGTAACCATAAGGTAACCCCGCATGTCACCTGACTTCACGGGTCAGGACGACAAAAGGTGCAGAAGACGATGTTAGTCTCCGGCGTCAACGGGCTCGTTTGCCCCTGGTTGACGAAAGGTGCGGGTAACCATAAGGTAACCCCGCATGTCACTGACTTCACGGGTCAGGACGACAAAAGGTGCAGAAGACGATGTTAGTCTCCGCGCGTCAACGGGCTCGTTTGCCCCTGGTTGACGAAAGGTGCGGGTAACCATAAGGTAACCCCGCATGTCACCTGACTTCACGGGTCAGGACGACAAAAGGTGCAGAAGACGATGTTAGTCTCCGGCGTCAATGGGCTCGTTTGCCCCTGGTTGACGAAAGGTGCGGGTAACCATAAGGTAACCCCGCATGTCACCTGACTTCACGGGTCAGGACGACAAAAGGTGCAGAAGACGATGTTAGTCTCCGCGCGTCAACGGGCTCGTTTGCCCCTGGTTGACGAAAGGTGCGGGTAACCATAAGGTAATCTCGCATGTCACCTGACTTCACGGGTCAGGACGACAAAAGGTGCAGAAGACGATGTTAGTCTCCGTGCGTCAACGGGCTCGTTTGCCCCTGGTTGACGAAAGGTGCGGGTAACCATAAGGTAACCCCGCATGTCACCTGACTTCACGGGTCAGGACGACAAAAGGTGCAGAAGACGATGTTAGTCTCCGGCGTCAACGGGCTCGTTTGCCCCTGGTTGACAAAGGTGCGGGTAACCATAAGGTAACCCCGCATGTCACCTGACTTCACGGGTCAGGACGACAAAAGGTGCAGAAGACGATGTTAGTCTCCGGCGTCAACGGGCTCGTTTGCCCCTGGTTGACGAAAGGTGCGGGTAACCATAAGGTAACCCCGCATGTCACCTGACTTCACGGGTCAGGACGACAAAAGGTGCAGAAGACGATGTTAGTCTCCGCGTCAACGGGCTCGTTTGCCCCTGGTTGACGAAAGGTGCGGGTAACCATAAGGTAACCCCGCATGTCACCTGACTTCACGGGTCAGGACGACAAAAGGTGCAGAAGACGATGTTAGTCTCCGCGCGTCAACGGGCTCGTTTGCCCCTGGTTGACGAAAGGTGCGGGTAACCATAAGGTAACCCCGCATGTCACTTACCTCACGGGTCAGGACGACAAAAGGTGCAGAAGACGATGTTAGTCTCCGGCGTCAACGGGCTCGTTTGCCCCTGGTTGACGAAAGGTGCGGGTAACCATAAGGTAACCCCGCATGTCACCTGACTTCACGGGTCAGGACGACAAAAGGTGCAGAAGACGATGTTAGTCTCCGCGCGTCAACGGGCTCGTTTGCCCCTGGTTGACGAAAGGTGCGGGTAACCATAAGGTAACCCCGCATGTCACTGACTTCACGGTCAGGACGACAAAAGGTGCAGAAGACGATGTTAGTCTCCGCGCGTCAACGGGCTCGTTTGCCCCTGGTTGACGAAAGGTGCGGGTAACCATAAGGTAACCCCGCATGTCACCTGACTTCACGGGTCAGGACGACAAAAGGTGCAGAAGACGATGTTAGTCTCCGTGCGTCAACGGGCTCGTTTGCCCCTGGTTGACGAAAGGTGCGGGTAACCATAAGGTAACCCCGCATGTCACCTGACTTCACGGGTCAGGACGACAAAAGGTGCAGAAGACGATGTTAGTCTCCGGGCGTCAACGGGCTCGTTTGCCCCTGGTTGACGAAAGGTGCGGGTAACCATAAGGTAACCCCGCATGTCACCTGACTTCACGGGTCAGGACGACAAAAGGTGCAGAAGATGATGTTAGTCTCCGTGCATCAATGGGCTCGTTTGCCCATGGTTGACGAATGGTGTGGGTAACCATAAGGTAACCCCGCATGTCACCTGACTTCACGAGTCAGGACGACAAAAGGTGCAGAAGACGATGTTACTCTCCTTGCGTCAACGGGCTCGTTTGCCCCTGGTTGACAAAAGGTGCGGGTAACCATAAGGTAACCCCGCATGTCACCTGACTTCACGGGTCAGGACGACAAAAGGTGCCGAAGACGATGTTAGTCTCCGCGTGTCAACGGGCTCGTTTGCCCCTGGTTGACGAAAGGTGCGGGTAACCATAAGGTAACCCCGCATGTCACCTGACTTCACGGGTCAGGACGACAAAAGGTGCAGAAGATGATGTTAGTCTCCGCGCGCCAACGGGCTCGTTTGCCCCTGGTTGACCAAAGGTGCGGGTAACCATATGGTAACCCCGCATATCACTTGACTTCACGGGTCAGGACGACAAAAGGTGCAGCAGACAATGTTAGTCTCCGCGCGTCAACGGGCTCGTTTGCCCCTGGTTGACGAAAGGTGCGGGTAACCATAAGGTAACCCCGCATGTCACTTGACTTCACGGGTCAGGACGACAAAAGGTGCAGAGGACGATGTTAGTCTCCGGCGTCAACGGGCTCGTTTGCCCCTGGTTGACGAAAGGTGCGGGTAACCATAAGGTAACCCGCATGTCACCTGACTTCACGGGTCAGGACGACAAAAGGTGCAGAAGACGATGTTAGTCTCCGCGCGTCAACGGGCTCGTTTGCCCCTGGTTGACGAAAGGTGCGGGTAACCATAAGGTAACCCCGCATGTCACCTGACTTCACGGGTCAGGACGACAAAAGGTGCAGAAGACGATGTTAGTCTCCGCGCGTCAACGGGCTCGTTTGCCCCTGGTTGACGAAAGGTGCGGGTAACCATAAGGTAACCCCGCATGTCACTGACTTCACGGGTCAGGACGACAAAAGGTGCAGAAGACGATGTTAGTCTCCGCGCGTCAACGGCTCGTTTGCCCCTGGTTGACGAAAGGTGCGGGTAACCATAAGGTAACCCGCATGTCACCTGACTTCACGGGTCAGGACGACAAAAGGTGCAGAAGACGATGTTAGTCTCCGCGTCAACTGGCTCGTTTGCCCCTGGTTGACGAAAGGTGCGGGTAACCATAAGGTAACCCCGCATGTCACCTGACTTCACGGGTCAGGACGACAAAAGGTGCAGAAGATGATGTTAGTCTCCAGGCGTCAATGGGCTTGTTTGCCACTGGTTGACGAAAGGTGCGGGTAACCATAAGGTAACCCCGCATGTCACCTGACTTCACGGGTTAGGACGACAAAAGGTGCAGAAGACGATGTTAGTCTCCGTGCGTCAATGGGCTCGTTTGCCCCTGGTTGACGAAAGGTGCGGGTAACCATAAGGTAACCCCGCATGTCACCTGACTTCACGGGTCAGGACGACAAAAGGTGCAGAAGACGATGTTAGTCTCCGCGTGTCAACGGGCTCGTTTGCCCCTGGTTGACGAAAGGTGCGGGTAACCATAAGGTAACCCCGCATGTCACCTGACTTCACGGGTCAGGACGACAAAAGGTGCAGAAGATGATGTTAGTCTCCGCGCCAACGGGCTCGTTTGCCCCTGGTTGACCAAAGGTGCGGGTAACCATAAGGTAACCCCGCATGTCACTTGACTTCACGGGTCAGGACGACAAAAGGTGCAGAGACGATGTTAGTCTCCGCGCGTCAACGGGCTCGTTTGCCCCTGGTTGACGAAAGGTGCGGGTAACCATAAGGTAACCCCGCATGTCACTGACTTCACGGGTCAGGACGACAAAAGGTGCAGAGACGATGTTAGTCTGCTGCGTCAATGGGCTCGTTTGCCCCTGGTTGACGAAAGGTGCGGGTAACCATAAGGTAACCCTGCATGTCACCTGACTTCACGGGTCAGGACGACAATAGGTGCAGAAGACAATGTCAGTCTCCACGCGTCAATGGGCTCGTTTGCCCCTGGTTGACGAAAGGTACGGGTAACCATAAGGTAACCCCGCATGTCACGTGACTTCACAGGTCAGGACGACAAAAGGTGCAGAAGACGATGTTAGTCTCCGGCGTCAACGGCTCGTTAGCCCCTGGTTGACGAAAGGTGCGGGTAACCATATGCTAACCCCGCATGTCACTTGACTTCACTGGTCAGGACGACAAAAGGTGTAGAAGACGATGTTAGTCTCCGCGTGTCAACTGACTCGTTTGCCCCTGGTTGACGAAAGGTGCGGGTAACCATAAGGTAACCCTGCATGTCACCTGACTTCACTGGTCAGGACAACAAAAGGTGCAGAAAACGATGTTAGTCTCCGCGTGTCAACTGGCTCGTTTCCCCCTGGTTGACGAAAGGTGCGGCTAACCATAAGGTAACCCCGCATGACACCTGACTTCACGGGTCAGGACGACAAAAGGTACAGAAGATGATGTTAGTCTCCGTGCATCTATGGGCTCGTTTGCCCATGGTTGACGAATGGTGTGGGTAACCATAAGGTAACCCGCATGTCACTGACTTCACGGGTCAGGACGACAAAAGGTGCAGAAGACGATGTTAGTCACCACGCGTCAACTGACTCGTTAGCCCCTGGTTGACGAAAGGTGCGGGTAACCATATGCTAACCCCGCATGTCACTTGACTTCACTGGTCAGGACGACAAAAGGTGTAGAAGACGATGTTAGTCTCCGCGTGTCAACGGGCTCGTTTGCCCCTGGTTGACGAAAGGTGCGGGTAACCATAAGGTAACCCCGCATGTCACCTGACTTCACGGGTCAGGATGCCAAAAGGTGCAGAAGATGATGTTAGTCTCCGCTCGCCAACGGGCTCGTTTGCCCCTGGTTGACCAAAGGTGCGGGTAACCATATGGTAACCCCGCATATCACTTGACTTCACGGGTCAGGACGACAAAAGGTGCAGCAGACAATGTTAGTCTCCGCGCGTCAACGGCTCGTTTGCCCTGGTTGACGAAAGGTGCGGGTAACCATAAGGTAACCCCGCATGTCACTTTACTCACGGGTCAAGACGGAAAAAGGTGGCGAGGACGATGTAAATCTCCTGGCGTTAATGGGCTCATTTGCCCCTGGTTGACGAAAGGTGCGGGTAACCATAAGGTAACCCTGCATGTCACCTGACTTCACGGGTCAGGACGACAATAGGTGCAGAAGACAATGTCAGTCTCCACGCGTCAATGGGCTCGTTTGCCCCTGGTTGACGAAAGGTGCGGGTAACCATAAGGTAACCCCGCATGTCACCTGACTTCACGGGTCAGGATGTCAAAAGGTGTAGAAGACGATATTAGTTTCAGCGTGTCAACGGGGTCGTTTGCCCCTGGTTGACGAAAGGTGCGGGTAACCATAAGGTAACCCCGCATGTCACCTGACTTCACGGGTCAGGACGACAAAAGGTGAAGAGGACGATGTTAGTCTCTGCGCGTCAACGGGCTCGTTTGCCCCTGGTTGACGAAAGGTGCGGGTAACCATAAGGTAACCCCGCATGTCACCTGACTTCACGGGTCAGGACGACAATAGGTGCAGAAGACAATGTTAGTCTCCACGCGTCAACGGGCTCGTTTGCCCCTGGTTGACGAAAGGGACGGGTAACCATAAGGTAACCCTGCATGTCACGTGACTTCACAGGTCAGGACGACAAAAGGTGCAGAAGACGATGTTAGTCACCGCCCGTCAACTGACTCGTTAGCCCCTGGTTGACGAAAGGTGCGGGTAACCTTAAGGTAATGCCGCATGTAACCAGACTTCACGGGTGAGGACGACAAAAGGTGCAGAGGACGATGTTAGTCTCCGCGTGTCAACGGGCTCGTTTGCCCCTTGTTGACGAAAGGTGCGGGTAACCATATGGTAACCCCGCATGTCACTTGACTTCACTGGTCAGGACGACAAAAGGTGCAGAAGACGATGTTAGTCTCCGCGCGTCAACGGGCTCGTTTGCCCCTGGTTGACGAAAGGTACGGGTAACCATAAGGTAACCCCGCATGTCACCAGACTTCACGGGTCAGGACGACAAAAGGTGCAGAGGATGATGTTAGTCTCCGCGCGTCAACGGGCTCGTTTGCCCCTGGTTGACGAAAGGTGCGGGTAAGCATAAGGTAACCCCGCATGTCACTTTACCTCATGAGTCAAGATGGAAAAAGGTGTCGAGGACGATGTTATTCTCCGCGCGCCAACGGGCTCGTTTGCCCCTGGTTGACCAAAGGTGCGGGAAACCATAAGGTAACCCCGCATATCATTTGACTTCACGGGGCAGGACGATAAAAGGTGCAGAAGACGATGTTAGTCCCCGCGCGTCAATAGGCTTGTTTGCCCCTGGTTGACCAAAGGTGTGGATAACCATAAGGTAACCCCGCATGTCACCGGACTTCACGGGTAGGGACGATAAAACGTGCAGAAGATGATTTTAGTCTCCGAGCGTTAATGGGCTCATTTGCCCCTTATTGACGAAAGGTGCAGGTAACCATAAGGTAACCCTGCATGTCATCTGACTTCACCGGTCAGGACTATAAAACGTGCAGAAGATGATTTTAGTCTCCGGGCGTTAATGGGCTCATTTGCCCCTGGTTGAAGAAAGGTGCGGGTAACCATAAGGTAACCCCGCATGTCACTTGACTTCACGGGTCAGGACGACAATAGGTGCAGAAGACAGTGTCAGTCTCCACGCGTCAACGGGCTCGTTTGCCCCTGGTTGACGAAAGGTACGGGTATCCATAAGGTAACCCCGCATGTCACGTGACTTCACAGGTCAGGTCGACAAAAGGTGCAGAAGACGATGTTAGTCACCGCCCGTCAACTGACTCGTTTACCCCTGGTTGACGAAAGGTGCGGGTAACCATATGGTAACCCCGCATGTCACTTGACTTCACTGGTCAGGACGACAAATGGTGCAGAAGACGATGTTAGTCTCCGCGTGTCAACTCACGCGTTTGCCCCTGGTTGACGAAAGGTGCGGGTAACCATAAGGTAACCCTGCATGTCACCTGACTTCACGGGTCAGGACGACAAAAGGTGTAGAGGACGATGTTTGTCTCCGTGTGTCAACGGGCTCGTTTCCCCCTGGTTGACGAAAGGTGCGGCTAACCCTAAGGTAACCCCGCATGTCACCTGACTTCACGGGTCAGGACGACAAAAGGTACAGAAGATGATGTTAGTCTCCATGCATCTATGGGCTCGTTTGCCCATGGTTGACGAATGGTTTGGGTAACCATAAGGTAACCCCGCATGTCACCTGACTTCACGTGTAAGGACCACATAAGGTGCAGAAGACGATGTTACTCTCCTTGCGTCAACGGGCTCGTTTGCCCCTGGTTGACAAAAGGTGCGGGTAACCCTAAGGTAACCCCGCATGTCGCCTGACTTCACGGGTCAGGATGTCAAAAGGTGTAGAAGACGATATTAGTCTCAGCGTGTCAACGGGGTTGTTTGCCCCTGGTTGACGAAAGGTGCGGGTAACCATAAGGTAACCCCGCATGTCACCTGACTTCACGGGTCAGGACGCCAAATGGTTTAGAAGATGACGCTAGTCTCCGTGCGCCAATGGGCTCGTTTGCCCCTGGTTGACCAAAGGTGCGGGTAACCATATGGTAACCCTGCATATCACTTGACTTCATGGGTCAGGGCGATAAAAGGTGCAGCAGACGATCTTAGTCTCCGCGCGTCAACGGGCTCGTTTGCCCCTGGTTGACGAAAGGTGCGGGTAACCATAAGGTAACCCCGCATGTCACTTTACCTCACGGGTCAAGCCGGAAAAAGGTGCCGAGGACGATGTTAATCTCCGCGCGCCAACGGGCTCATTTGCCCCTGGTTGACCAAAGGTGCAGGTAACCATAAGGTAACCCCGCATATCATTTGACTTCACGGGGCAGGACGACAAAAGGTGCAGACGACGATGTTAGTCCCCGCTCGTCAACAGGCTCGTTTGACCCTGGTTGACCAAAGGTGTGGATAACTATAAGGTGACCCCGCATGTCACCTGACTTCACGGGTAGGGACGATAAAATGTGCAGAAGATGATTTTAGTCTCCGGGCGTTAATGGGCTCATTTGCCCCTAGTTGACGAAAGGTGCGGGTAATCATAAGGTAACCCCGCATGTCATCTGACTTCACGGGTCAGGACGACAAAAGGTGCAGAAGACAATGTTAGTCTCCACGCGTCAACGGGCTCGTTTGCCCCTGGTTGACGAAAGGTACTGGTAACCATAAGGTAACCCCGCATGTCACCAGACTTCACGGGTCAGGACGACAAAAGGTGCAGAGGACGATGTTAGTCTCCGCGCATCAACGGCCTCGTTTGCCCCTTGTTGACGAAAGGTGCGGGTAACAATATGGTAACCCCGCATGTCACTTGACTTCACTGGTCAGGACGACAAAAGGTGCAGAAGACGATGTTAGTCTCCGTGCGTCAACGGGCTCGTTTGCCCCTGGTTGACGAAAGGTACGGGTAACCATAAGGTAACCCCGCATGTCACCAGACTTCACGGGTCAGAACGACAAAAGGTGCAGAGGACGATGATAGTCTCTGCGCGTCAACGGGCACGTTTGCCCCTGGTTGACGAAAGGTGTGGGTAACCATAAGGTAACCCCGCATGTCACTTTACCTTACGGGTCAAGATGAAAAAAGGTGTCGAGGATGATGTTAACCTCCGCGCGCCAACTGGCTCGTTTGCCCCTGGTTCACCAAAGGTGCGGGTAACCATAAGGTAACCCCGCATATCATTTGACTTCACGGGGCAGGACGACAAAAGGTGCAGAAGACGATGTTAGTCCCCGCGCGTCAATAGGCTTGTTTGCCCCTGGTTGACCAAAGGTGTGGATAACCATAAGGTAACCCCGCATGTCACCTGACTTCACGGGTAGGGACGATAAAACGTGCAGAAGATGATTTTAGTCTCCGGGCGTTAATGGGCTCATTTGCCCCTGGTTGACGAAAGGTGCGGGTAACCATAAGTAACCCGGCATGTCATTTGACTTCACGGGTCAGGACGATAAAACGTGCAGAAGATGATTTTAGTCTCTGGGCGTTAATGGGCTCATTTGCCCCTGGTTGAAGAAAGGTGCGGGTAACCATAAGGTAACCCCGCATATCATATGACTTCACGGGGCAGGACGACAAAAGGTGCAGACGACGATGTTAGTCCCCGCTCGTCAACAGGCTCGTTTGACCCTGGTTGACCAAAGGTGTGGATAACTATAAGGTGACCCCGCATGTCACCTGACTTCACGGGTAGGGACGATAAAATGTGCAGAAGATGATTTTAGTCTCCGGGCGTTAATGGGCTCATTTGCCCCTAGTTGACGAAAGGTGCGGGTAATCATAAGGTAACCCCGCATGTCATCTGACTTCACGGGTCAGGACGACAAAAGGTGCAGAAGACAATGTTAGTCTCCACGCGTCAACGGGCTCGTTTGCCCCTGGTTGACGAAAGGTACGGGTAACCATAAGGTAACCCCGCATGTCACCAGACTTCACGGGTCAGGACGACAAAAGGTGCAGAGGACGATGTTAGTCTCCGCGCATCAACGGCCTCGTTTGCCCCTTGTTGACGAAAGGTGCGGGTAACAATATGGTAACCCCGCATGTCACTTGACTTCACTGGTCAGGACGACAAAAGGTGCAGAAGACGATGTTAGTCTCCGTGCGTCAACGGGCTCGTTTGCCCCTGGTTGACGAAAGGTACGGGTAACCATAAGGTAACCCCGCATGTCACCAGACTTCACGGGTCAGAACGACAAAAGGTGCAGAGGACGATGATAGTCTCTGCGCGTCAACGGGCACGTTTGCCCCTGGTTGACGAAAGGTGTGGGTAACCATAAGGTAACCCCGCATGTCACTTTACCTTACGGGTCAAGATGAAAAAAGGTGTCGAGGATGATGTTAACCTCCGCGCGCCAACTGGCTCGTTTGCCCCTGGTTCACCAAAGGTGCGGGTAACCATAAGGTAACCCCGCATATCATTTGACTTCACGGGGCAGGACGACAAAAGGTGCAGAAGACGATGTTAGTCCCGCGCGTCAATAGGCTTGTTTGCCCCTGGTTGACCAAAGGTGTGGATAACCATAAGGTAACCCCGCATGTCACCTGACTTCACGGGTAGGGACGATAAAACGTGCAGAAGATGATTTTAGTCTCCGGGCGTTAATGGGCTCATTTGCCCCTGGTTGACGAAAGGTGCGGGTAACCATAAGTAACCCGGCATGTCATTTGACTTCACGGGTCAGGACGATAAAACGTGCAGAAGATGATTTTAGTCTCTGGGCGTTAATGGGCTCATTTGCCCCTGGTTGAAGAAAGGTGCGGGTAACCATAAGGTAACCCCGCATATCATATGACTTCACGGGGCAGGACGACAAAAGGTGCAGACGACGATGTTAGTCCCCGCTCGTCAACAGGCTCGTTTGACCCTGGTTGACCAAAGGTGTGGATAACTATAAGGTGACCCCGCATGTCACCTGACTTCACGGGTAGGGACGATAAAATGTGCAGAAGATGATTTTAGTCTCCGGGCGTTAATGGGCTCATTTGCCCCTAGTTGACGAAAGGTGCGGGTAATCATAAGGTAACCCCGCATGTCATCTGACTTCACGGGTCAGGACGACAAAAGGTGCAGAAGACAATGTTAGTCTCCACGCGTCAACGGGCTCGTTTGCCCCTGGTTGACGAAAGGTACGGGTAACCATAAGGTAACCCCGCATGTCACCAGACTTCACGGGTCAGGACGACAAAAGGTGCAGAGGACGATGTTAGTCTCCGCGCATCAACGGCCTCGTTTGCCCCTTGTTGACGAAAGGTGCGGGTAACAATATGGTAACCCCGCATGTCACTTGACTTCACTGGTCAGGACGACAAAAGGTGCAGAAGACGATGTTAGTCTCCGTGCGTCAACGGGCTCGTTTGCCCCTGGTTGACGAAAGGTACGGGTAACCATAAGGTAACCCCGCATGTCACCAGACTTCACGGGTCAGAACGACAAAAGGTGCAGAGGACGATGATAGTCTCTGCGCGTCAACGGGCTCGTTTGCCCCTGGTTGACGAAAGGTGCGGGTAACCATAAGGTAACCCCGCATGTCACTTTACCTTACGGGTCAAGACGAAAAAAGGTGTCGAGGACGATGTTAACCTCCGCGCGCCAACTGGCTCGTTTGCCCCTGGTTGACCAAAGGTGCGGGTAACCATAAGGTAACCCCGCATATCATTTGACTTCACGGGGCAGGACGACAAAAGGTGCAGAAGACGATGTTAGTCCCCGCGCGTCAATAGGCTTGTTTGCCCCTGGTTGACCAAAGGTGTGGATAACCATAAGGTAACCCCGCATGTCACCTGACTTCACGGGTAGGGACGATAAAACGTGCAGAAGATGATTTTAGTCTCCGGGCGTTAATGGGCTCATTTGCCCCTGGTTGACGAAAGGTGCGGGTAACCATAAGTAACCCGGCATGTCATCAGACTTCACGGGTCAGGACGATAAAACGTGCAGAAGATGATTTTAGTCTCTGGGCGTTAATGGGCTCATTTGCCCCTGGTTGAAGAAAGGTGCGGGTAATCATAAGGTAACCCCGCATGTCACCTGACTTCACAGGTTAGGACGACAAAAGGTGCAGAAGACGATGTTAGTCACCGCCCGTAACTGACTCATTTGCCCCTGGTTGACGAAAGGTGCGGGTAGCCATATGGTAACCCCGCATGTCACTTGACTTCACTGGTCAGGATGACAAAAGGTGCAGAAGACGATGTTAGTCTCCTTGTGTCAACTAACTCGTTTGCCCCTGGTTGACGAAAGGTGTGGGTAATCATAAGGTAACCCCGCATGTCACCTGACTTCACGGGTCAAGACGACAAAAGGTGCAGAGGACGATGTTTGTCTCCGCGTGTCAACGGGCTCGTTTCCCCCTGGTTGACCAAAGGTGCGGCTAACCCTAAGGTAACCCCACAAATCACCTGACTTCAAAGGGTCAGGACGACAAAAGGTACAGAAGATGATGTTAGTCTCCGTGCATCTATGGGCTTGTTAGCCCATGGTTGACGAATGGTGTGGGTAACCATAAGGTAACCCTGCATGTCACCTGACTTCACGAGTCAGGACGACAAAAGGTGCAGAAGACTATGTTACTCTCCTTGCGTCATCGGGCTCGTTTGCCCCTGGTTGACAAAAGGTGTGGGTAACCATAACGTAACCCCGCATGTCACCTGACTTCACGGGTCAGGACGACAAAAGGTGCAACAGACGATGTTAGTCTCCGTGCGTCAACGGGCTTGTTTGCCACTGGTTGACCAAAGGTGCGGGTAACCATAAGGTAACCCCGCATGTCACCTGACATCACGGGTCAAGACGACAAAAGGTGCAGAAGATGATGTAAGTCTCCGCGCGCCAACGGGCTCGTTTGCTCCTGGTTGACAAAAGGTGCGGGTAACCATAACGTGACCCCGCATGTCACCTGACATCACGGGTCAGGACGACAAAAGGTGCAGAAGACGATGTAACTCTCCTTGCGTCATCGGGCACGTTTGCCCCTGATTGACAAAAGGTGCGGGTAACCATATGGTAACCCCGCATGTCACCTGACTTCACGGGTTAGGACGACAAAAGGTGCAGAAGACGATGTTAGTCTCTGTGCGTCAATGGGCACGTTTGCCCCTGGTTGACGAAAGGTGCGGGTAACCATAAGGTAATCCCACATGTCACCTGGCTTCACGGGTCAGGACGACAAAAGGTGCAGCAGACGATGTTAGTCTCCGTGCATCAACGGGCTTGTTTGCCACTGGTTGACCAAAGGTGCGGGTAACTATAAGGTAACCCCGCATGTCACCTGACTTCACGGGTCAGGACGACAAAAGGTGCAGAAGATGATGTTAGTCTCCGTGCGCCAACGGGCTCGTTTGCTCCTAGTTGACCAAAGGTGCGGGTAACCATAAGGTAACCCCGCATGTCACCTGACTTCACGGGTGTCATACCCTAATTTCGTCCGGGGACTTTTGCTTGATGACATGCGACCTTTCTTTGGTCCTTGTGAGGTGCTTGGTACCCATCATTAGGCAATTTGTGAAATTCCAGGACATGCCGAAAAACCAAAAAAATATTGATGCACAATCCGTAACTTTCCGTGACACGCCGGAAATCAAATGGAAGCATCGTTGCATAATTAAGTGAGGTTCCGTAACATTCCGTAAGTGAAAAAGGGGATGATTATGTAATCCGCAAGGTTCCGTAACATTACGGAAAGAAAACAAGTATCGTTACGAGATTCGTAAGTTTCCGTAACTTTACGAAAAAAGAATCACCAAAAAAAAGTAGAGGGGGGTGTACTTAGTAAAAATGGGGGTGCAAATAGCACCCAGGCCCACTTGGGCCCTCCAGAATATTCCTCCAAAAGGCTGTTGCTTCTGGAGGAAGCAACCTGGCTCGCCTGGGCGAGCTGAGCTCGCCTGGGCGAGCTGGGCGGCAACCACCTCCCCTATTTTGCTATAAATAGGGGAGGAAGTGAAGAAGAAAAGGGTTCAGCCCCTTTGGCACTTCTCTCTCTTTCGAATTTGCTTGGAAAAATCGTTTCCGTGAAGAAAATCTAAGCCGAGGCGCTTCCGAAACGTTTCCGTAACGTTTTCCGTGAAGAATTTCGCAAAGGTTTCAACCGTTCTTCGACGTTCTTCATTCGTTCTTCATCGTTCTTCGATCTTCAACGGGTAAGTACCTCGAACCAAGCTTTTCGATTCATTCTATGTACCCGTAGTGGTCCACATTGTGTTTCGTGCATTTTTATTCTCGTTTTGTTTACTTTTTATACCCCCTGTTGACGTGCTTAAGCCATTTTACTTAAGTCATTTCTCGCTTAACTTAAAAATAAAATAAATTTCCACCGAACGTTTGAATTGTATTATCCATTAACTTCGGTTAAAATAAATTCCGACCGTTCGGTCGTGCCATAACCACGTTGGAAATCAAAAAGAGGTAAAAAATAATAAAATAATCAAAATATCTTTGAATAAAATAATAAAAAAAATCAATCGGACGTTTTTCTTTGGAAGTTTCCTTGAATGAATTGATTAATAACCAAAGTGAAACTAAGACTAAAATCAACTCACAAATCAAGTTTTTTTCCGAAAAATCACTAAAAACCGTTTTAAGGTCCAACGCCTTAAACGGTCCTCTTTGCTTTTATCGGTTAACATGGACCGTTCAAAAGCATAAAATCAACATGTGACTTTACCGCTTTTGCAAGAACTACGTAGGTCTGATTTCCTCATCGCAATTGAGGATACGTAGGAGCAAAAGCCCCGCTTTTGTCGACCACCCCAAGAGATCGTTAATGGTCCAAATGCCTTAACGTTTCTCTCCTTTCAAAAACAAGAGATCGTTAATGGTCCAACGCCTTAACGTTTCTCTCCTTTCAAAATCAAAAGACCGTTTAATGGTCCAACACCTTAAATGACCTTTTGTTCAATAAAAACATATTTTGCAAAAAAAGACAAAAACAACTTAACCAAACACTTTGTTCCGAAAGAACTACGTAGGTCTGATTTTCTCATCCCAATTGAGGAATACGTAGGAGCAAAGGGAAACACCCTTGTCGACCACAAAAAGAAAAAAAAATATAAAAAGGGTATAAAGGATATAAGGACATAAAAGGGAACGTAAAAATCAAAGTCATGTTTGCACATTCGATTAAAGGCTGTCGTCCCTTGTGACGGACGTGTGGGGTGCTAATACCTTCCCCGTGCGTAAATACAACTCCCGAACCTTTCACTTAAAAGTTCGTAGATCGCGTCTTTTCCGGTTTTTCCGACGTTTTCCTCAAATAAACGTTGGTGGCGACTCCGCGCGTATTCCTTTCGTGGAACACGCATCCCGCGAGTCACGCGTCGCCCTTCCGCCGAAGGGTAGGTTGCGACAGTTGGCGACTCCACTGGGGACTGTTTTTTAGAGAGTTAGGCCATTTAATCTTGTGCAATGTTTTATCATGACTTTCTCCTTTGTTGGTTTCCCTTTATTTGTCTTATGTTCTTGTGTATATAAACTTTTTGTTGCTTTTAGTGTGTTTTAGAATGTATGCATGAGGTAAATATTTATTCATTTGATGCACACAAACACTAACACTATTTGCACACACTGTGAGTGAAAAAGGGCCCTATACCCGGGTTCATGGGAACATAAGGAGTGGAGGTGAATCTGTGATCATGCTAGGTCTCCGACTTGCTTGATTACAGTGAACCCTCATCTAGAGCTTTTCTCTTTGAAAACTTATTGTTGCTAGTAGTCCCTACTGCTGCAATATGTTCTTCGAAGGGGATGATACCTCTAGAAACCATCAAGAGAGATATGACTACCTTGGGGATTATTGCTAAAAGCCTAGTTAGTTCTCTCCCTTATAGGTCCCTTAAATAGGGGCACGGAGCAAACACGCTGCGTGCCATTTTTCACACTGCCATGCATAAGTATCATATACCCGTTTGCTTATGTTCAGTGAATATTATCATACTATGTACATCCCCGTATTGTACCTTTCGCATGTGCATCATGTGCGGGTTCCGTCTTAATCCCCTCTCTTGGGCAAACCAACGGAGGGTCCGTGTCACCTTCTTAAATACATACGTTGGGCATTTTGCTACCCCTAGACGTCGTATCTAAGAAGGGGACAAATTCCCCGGACCCCCGCATTCCTAGATTGTATCTGTGTCATATGCATTTCTTCATGCATTCATCCATTCCACCCATGATAGATGTCAGAGTTTTGATTCGCACTAGATTTTATTTCACTTTAGTAAAACATGGGATCAAATCAAAAGCCTTCGCTTAAAAAGAGGTTCTATCAAGTCAAAATCAAGAGCTTAAAGGTCACCAGTTTACGAAAGTTGGGGCAATTAATGGGTCAACTTCAATGGCAAGCCTTCCGCAAAGCCTATGGTAAGATTTGGGACGTAGCTAGGGTAGAAGTCTCCACAGAGTCCATTGCCTCCCTTGCCCAGTATTATGATCATCCGTTGAGGTGTTTCACTTTTGGGGACTTCCAACTATCACCCATGGTGGAAGAATTCGAAGAAATCCTAGGATGTCCTCTAGGGGGGAAGGAAACCATACCTCTTCTCAGGGTTCTATCCCTCATTAGCTAGAATTTCTAAAATATTCCAAATCTTGGCGAAGGAATTAGACCACCAAAAGCAAGTCGAAAATGGGGTGGTCGGGATACCGAGAAAATGTTTGGAGGCAAAAGCAAGAATCTTGGCAGGTAGAAACGAATGGGCCCCGTTCATAGACGTTCTCGCACTGTTGATCTTTGGAGGAGTCCTCTTTTCGAATGTGGATGGGTTGGTGGACCTGGCAGCGATCGACGCTTTTCTCGCCTATCATAACCACAAGGAAAGCCCGGTTGTCGCTATGCTAGCCGACCTATATGACACGTTCGACCGGGGATGTGAAAAGAGCAGTGCAAGAATTGTTTGTTGTGCACTGGCTCTCTATGTGTGGTTAGTTTCACACCTTTTTCTCCAAGAAGGTAGGCCCGTCTATCCGCTACAAGGTCACCGCTCGTGCATCGAAAAAGGAAAGGCGAATTGGGACCAACTCTTGGCTAGCATGGAGGGGCGTCTGTTAATTTGTTCCCTCGCTAGAAGGAAGGAAGAATCAGGATTCTATCTTCATGCGAAGGATGTCCAAATGTTCCCTTGATGGAACAAGGGGTTGTATTAATTATAATCCCGTCCTTGCCATAAGATAGCTTGGCTACCCCATGAGAGGAGTGCCATCAGATGAAAGCATCACGCCTTTCATCGCACGGGGTTTCAGTGACCACAACGCGAGGGTACTCCAAGGAGTTCGCAAGGCATGGGATGCGGCGTGAAGAAAGGACAGAGAGCTTAGGGGAAGCAGTAATGGGATCATCGGCGGCTATCATAAGTGGCTGAGAGTCCGAACACAAGGATTGGATTGGCTCCCAAATCTAAAGACTGTGAGAGACGATGAGGTTAAAGCTTCGAAAGAAAGTGAGGAGGTACAAGCCCTAAAGGCAAAGCTTGAAAGAGCCCGGGTAGTCGAAGAGAAGTTCAAGTCCATAGCCATCAAAGTCTGAAAAGAGTATGATGAACTAAGGGACGTCAATATGGCCACCGATGAAGCCTTGGAATGAGAAACCAAGAAGGCCCGAAAGGAAGAACACGACCAAAGCAAAGTTTTGAGGGGCTTTATAGGGCAGCAATAGTGAGCTCAAGCTCCGAAGAGGTGAAAGGAATCATCACGGGTCAAAGGCATGATCTTGAAGGACGAGCTAAAGGTTTGCCTTAGGTCGAAAAGAAATTTGTCCCAACAGTTAAGCGAGACTGAAGGGAATATGTGGGCCATCATCGATAAGTGCAAAGAGAAGCTAAATCTAGCGGTGACTCACGAGCAAAGGCTAGAGGATGAGTACGCCAAGATATCAGCAGAAAGGGAAGCAAGGGAAAGGGTAATTGATTCATGGCACCAAGAGGCAACAATGTGGACGGACCGATTTGCTCTTACTTTGAACAGGAGTCAAGAACTTCCCCGATTGCTAGCCAAGGCCAAAGCAATGGCGGACACCTACTCCGCCCCCAAGAAGATCCATGGACTTCTCAGCTATTGTCAACATATGATAGACTTAATGGACCATATGATTAGAAACCGCTAGGAAGTTTGTATTGTCGCTCAGATCTTGACTAGTTATAACTTTTTGAATAAAATGAGTTTATCCCACGTTTTTACTCCAAAAATCAGTGCGAATCAAGTCACTCCCGCATTTTATCTCTAGCATGCATTGTATGTTGGTCTCGTCCTTTGTCACGGGAAGCCGGAAGGTCCATATCACCTTCTTAATTGTACACATGGGGCACTGCGCCCCCAAATGCACAAGTAAGAAGAGATAATTTTCCGGGCTCTCGTGTCCGTAAAATGCATTCATATCATGCATCGCATAAGCATCTCTTCATAACATCATAATGGACATATCCTGCATTTGTCCGTTATCATATTCCAGCCTCACATTTTGCATGAGTCATGGCATCATCATGCATATGCGTTCAACAAACTTTTTGATCTGCAAAATTGCATACCATTTGTTTTCATGTTTGCTCATCCTTGCGTTTTCCTCTACAAAACAAAAACAAAAAAGGGGGAAGCGTGAAACTTCATACTACATTCTTAGTTTCATGTGTTAGGCACCACGAGCCAACCATGTTGGGATCATAAACCCGTTTCACTTAAAAACAAAATAATTGAACATGGTACCTAATGCATGGTTAACTAGTGTTTCTTCGGGCATCTCAATTTCATAATTACATTTTCCGTGCATAAGCTTAAAGTATGCCCGAGTCATTCATCCCTATGAGATGTTGTTGAAGTATTGGCGATCAGAATTGCCATTCCTTGGATTATAGGGTTGAACCAAGCTCATGCTTTTACAAAAAGGTTCATCAAGTCAAGTTGAAATATGAAAGTAACCGTCTTGCAAAATTGGGGCAAAAGATGAATCGAGTCACATCACTGCTTCATCTACTGCCAAACATATTTAGGATTATTGATGTCCTTGTTACTTCCAGTTTCACCTTGACAAAGATGTCATGGACCATGTTGAAAATCTAAATTGATTCAACCCCATATCTTGCGTAAAAATTCGCAATACTTCAATTGTACATCATTCGCATGCATCCATGCTTTTCATTGGTTGCATTGCTCGTTGCATTCTTTCCTTGAAAAATAAAATAAAATGAACTTAATCATTGTTATAAAAAAGAAAGGGACACGCTTTACGACGCCCTTACCGAACTCGTGCTAGAGCTAGAGTAATGGGTGAAGTAGAGGAGATACAAGAGAAGATGAAGGCCGACATGGAGGCCATTAAAGAGAAAATGGCCACAATGATGGAGGCCATGATGAGCATGAAGAAGATAATGGAAGCCAATGCGGTTATAGTTGCCGCTATTAGTGCTGTCGCTAAAGTGAACCCGATGCTCCCATCTGGCCTCAAGCAAATGAATCATCCAACCTCAAATATGGTAGGCAAAGATTTGGGAAGTACGGATGACCCCATGATGTGCAAATTCAAAACGAGCACGCCTTCCCATCATATGGCTTGCCTCCCAACTATACACCACCCAATGTGGCATACACTCTCAATGAAAATCTCAATAACTCCACTCCGATACTCATTGAGAACAAATAACCTCATCAGGCACATATCTCTCAAACCATGGGGGAGACACATGAAATTCCCCACCACAATCTAGCTGACTTCGAGGCTTGGCTCGGATATGCCACTGAAGGGCAAGCAGTTGGTGGTATACCCTTTGAAAACACTTTGGAGGGCCCTCAGTTTCGCCCACAACCACAACCATTGCATTTTGCGGTGGGAAGAGCCCCTCCTGCTATGGCCGAAAAGGGAAAGGTGGATCATCTAAAGGAAAGGCTCAGGGCCATTGAAGGAGGTGAAGATTATGCCTTTGCTAACCTAGAAAAGTTGTTCCTAATACCCAAACATGGTCATTCCCAAGTTCAAGGTGCTGGACTTTGACAAGTACAAGGGGACTACTTGTCTCAAGAACCATCTAAAGATGTATTGTCAGAAGATGGGGGAATACGCAAAAGATGAGGAATTGCTGATACATTCCTTCCAAGAAAGTCTTACTGGGGTAGCTGTTACCTGGTACACTAACTTGGAACCTTCCCGAGTCCATTCTTGGAAGGACCTAATGGTTGCCTTTGTTAGGCAGTATCAGTACAATTTTGATATGGTTCCGGATAGGATGCAACTACAGAACATGTGCAAAAAGGGGGACGGATCATTCAAAGAACACGCCCAAAAGGTGGAGGGATCTGGCGGCCCAGGTGGTACCCCCAATAATGGAAAGGGAGACGATAATCGTGATGGTAGACACATTATCGGTACTCTACTATGAAAAGATGGTGGGCTGCGCACCCTCAAAGCTTTGCAGATTTGGTCTTTGCCAGTGAAAGGATCTATGTGGGTCCGGAAAGAGGCAAATTTGATCATCCTACTAGGACGACTGAGAAAATTGGGGCAAATAAAGAGGGTGAGGATGAGGGAGAAACCCATGCTGTGACTGCCATTCCTGTACGGCCAAATTTCCCACCAACCCAACAATATCTTTACTCAGCCAATAACAAACTTTCTCCTTACCCACCACCCAGTTATCCACAAAGGCCATCCCTAAATCTACCACAAAGTCTGTCTACCGCACTTCCAATGACGAACACCACCTTTAGCACAAACCAAAAACACCAACCAAGAAGTGAATTTTGCAGCGAGAAAGCCTGTAGAATTCACCCCAATTCCAGTGTCCTATGCTGACTTGCTCCCATATCTACTTGATAATTCAATGGTAGCCATAACCCTAGACAAGGTTCATCAACCTCCATTTCTCTGAGAATACGACTCGAACGCAACGTGTGCTTGTCACGGAGAAGCCCCGAGGCGTTCCATTGAGCATGGTAGGGCTCTGAAGCGTAAGGTGCAAGGTCTAATTGATGCGGGCTGGCTGAAATTTGAGGAGAATTGCGTGTAAATCCTGACATTGACAAGAGATGCCTCACATGGGGCAATTTTGAAAGCTGTTGTTAGGCGTCCCTAATGACTCATCAGGGTTTCCAAGTTTATGCCATTATTGTAAACCACAACTACAATGTTAAATGAAATGGATAAAGTTGATATCTTTGTCCCTCATCCTCTCACAAACGCATGTTTGCTTATTCAACTTTCATCGGAATGTGGGTGCAAGCCATTGGTCTGTTTGCTCAAGCGACCTGCGCTCCTGAGTGTTGACTTCCAAGACTGTTCAATCAGAGATTACTCGTCTTGCACGTTGGTGGGGGTGCCGTAAAAAAACGAGTAAAGTTCAAAACAAACAAGTTTCAAAATAAAATAAAATAAAAGTGTTCAAAAAGAAAAAAAAAAAAATTTGATTGACTGTGCTTTCAAGACGTTCATGTGACCTCATTTTATCATCCTGGAAAGTTTGTCTTTTTAGAGAGAAGTGAGTTATCAAGAATAGGATGTTGGACAAATGGCCTCAGTTACCTTGAGAAGAAGAGGGGATTGAATTAAGATACGAATATTATTCCCCAATTAAACTTTCACTCTCTCTTTTCGGATTAACAAAGCACATAGGGACAACCCTTCCCTTGTGTTCAAGAATCCCCTACAACAAGAGACCCACGGTCTCTTAATCCCTTTTCAGAAATAAGAAGAAGAAATCTCTCTTAAAAGGGATAGATTGTACAATGAAGACCAATCAAAATTCATTATTGAATATGCAAGTGGTTGACCAAGGAATCTTTTTGAGAGGATAAGACATTTCAGTTCAGAAAAACTCTTGATCTTTCGAGAGGATAAAACTGTTTGGGCAATGAAAACTCTATTTAAAACATTTGAATGGCCGTTCATAAAACATTTGAATAGATATGTCTCTTGGAAATTATTTTATGAAAATCCCCTCTGGTAATCAATTACAAGACTTATGTAATCGATTACAGGTTTTAAAAATTTGAATTAAAACATTTTCAAACTGCTGGTAATCGATTACCAAAGAGCAAATCTCAATTTGAAAGGATAGAATTCCTTGGTCAAACCTTTTGCTTCTTCAATTTGGAAATTTCTTCCTAAGATTCTAGAGATCAACTTGATCATATATCTTGATTTTCTTGGATTCTTGTCTTGAATAAAACTTAGAAGCACTTGATCCTTTAGCATCATCAAGACATCAAAACATCTTGCTTCTACATAGGAGTCATTTGACTTAATCCATCAACTGAAAGATCCTTCAACTATTTCTCATCCTTGGAAAATTCTTTTTGCAAGAATCAACTGCTTCTTTCATTCTTCCTCACTACGAGGTCGTGAAAACAAGACAACACTTGGTACCTCTAAGCCCTACACTGGGGCAACGAAAGGCACCATGCAAAAACCTCAAGCGAACCTAGGGGCAGATTAGAAGTTCTCACCCAATAGGTTCCCTCCTACAAGGTCATGACGAAAGACAACGATTGGTACCTCAAAGCCTTACACTGGGGCAATGAGGGGCACCGTTCATGAGCCTCAAGTGAACATAGGGGCCGATCAAAAGTTCTCACCCATCGAGGTTTTTAACAAAAAAAAAAAAGAGGGGGACAAGCCCTGGAATTTCAATAGATTGATTAATTATCAAACGACTCCATTCCCGTCACTCCAAAACGGTCAAGTGACTAAATCAAAAAGAACATACACTCTGAGGGAGTTCCCGGAGAGATTTGCAAAAAGATAGGATGAGGTTGCATGAATTATCACCTTTTTCAAAAGGGCAGTCAATCTGTGTTTTCCAAAAAAAAAAAAAAAAATCAAATCAAAATCAAAATCACAAAATAGGGAAAGAATGCCATGAACATTGTACAACTTTCCATTACATTGCATTGTTTCATATAAAGTCCGCATTTACCCAAATTTCACAACAAAGGTTGCATGCATTTGCATCCCTCAAAATCATGTTAACTACATAGATTCCCTACATCTAGATGTCCAAATCTTTTGAATTTGGGATGACCGGCTCTCTCGATGAGTCGATCTCTTGCTTTCTCATAAGGATGGACCCTCGGGTACTAGTACCCTGGTCTTCAGAGGACTACACTCCTCGCCAACAGAGGGCTGCACGCCCTCACCTTAAGAGGACTGTGTGTCCTCACTTTCAGAGGACTGCATGTCCTTACCTTCAGAGGGCTACACGCCCTCGCCATCAGAGGACTGCGTGTCCTCACCTTCAGAGGGCTACACGCCCTCGCCATCAGAGGACTGCGTGTCCTCACCTTCAGAGGGTTACACGCCCTCGCCATCAGAGGACTGCATGTCCTCACCTTCGTAGGGCTACACGCCCTCACCTTTAGAGGACTACACGTCCTCGCCAACAGAGGGCTGCACGCCCTCACCTTGAGAGGACTACACGTCCTCGCCAACGTAGGGCTACACGCCCTCACCTTGAGAGGACTACACGTCCTCGCCAACAGAGGGCATGCCCTCACCTTTAGAGGACTACACATCCTCGCCTTCAGAGGACTCCACGTCCTCACCTTGAGAGGACTACACGTCCTCGCCTTGAGAGGACTACACGTCCTCGCCTTGAGAGGACTACATGTCCTCACCATCAGAGGGCTGCACGCCCTCACCTCCAGAGGACTACACGTCCTCGCCTTGAGAGGGCTACCCGCCCTCGCCTTGGGTACTAGTTACCCTCACCTTCAGAGGACTACATGTCCTCACCTTCGTAGGGCTACATGCCTTCACCTTCAGAGGACTACACATCCTCGCCGTCAAAGGGTCATGTGCCTTCACCTTTGTAGGGCTACATGCCCTCACCTTCAGAGGACTACACGTCCTCACCTTCAGAGGACTACATGTTCCCCATTTTCAAAGGGGGGCATGCCCTCACCTTCAGAGGATTGCACGTCCTTGCCATCATAGGACTACAATCCCTCGCCTTCGAAAGGCGACACGTCCTGAACTTCAGAGGGCTACACGCCCTCGCCTTTAGAGGACTACGCGTCCTCACTTTCAGTGGGCTCCATATCCACACCTTAAGATAATTTAAGGTCCTCTGTCCTTAAATGCTTAACCGAGACTTGCACTCCCGGTTAAGGGACCAGTAGTTTCCTTTTAACGGTTCCTGGGCCACCCCCTGATAGTGGAGGAGGGCCAACTGTGCGAGCACAACCAGAGAGGGAGGTGTCATACCCTAATTTCGTCCGGGGACTTTTGCTTGATGACATGCGACCTTTCTTTGGTCCTTGTGAGGTGCTTGGTACCCATCATTAGGCAATTTGTGAAATTCCAGGACATGCCGAAAACCCAAAAAAATATTGATGCACAATCCGTAAGTTTCCGTGACACGCCGGAAATCAAATGGAAGCATCGTTGCATAATTAAGTGAGGTTCCGTAACATTCCGTAAGTCAGAAAGGGGATGATTATGTAATCCGCAAGGTTCCATAACATTACGGAAAGAAAACAAGTATCGTTACGAGATTCGTAAGTTTCCGTAACTTTACGAAAAAAGAATCACCAAAAAAAGCAGAGGGGGGTGTACTTAGTAAAAATGGGGGTGCAAATAGCACCCAGGCCCACTTGGGCCCTCCAGAATATTCCTCCAGAAGGCTGTTGCTTCTGGAGGAAGCAACCTGGCTCGCCTGGGCGAGCTGGGCGGCAACCACCTCCCCTATTTTGCTATAAATAGGGGAGGAAGTGAAGAAGAAAAGGGTTCAGCCCCTTTGGCACTTCTCTCTCTTTCGAATTTGCTTGGAAAAATCGTTTCCGTGAAGAAAATCTAAGCCGAGGCGCTTCCGAAACGTTTCCGTAACGTTTTCCGTGAAGAATTTCGCAAAGGTTTCAACCGTTCTTCGACGTTCTTCATTCGTTCTTCATCGTTCTTCGATCTTCAACGGGTAAGTACCTCGAACCAAGCTTTTCGATTCATTCTATGTACCCGTAGTGGTCCACATTGTGTTTAGTGTATTTTTATTCTCGTTTTGTTTACTTTTTATACCCCCTGTTGACGTGCTTAAGCCATTTTACTTAAGTCATTTCTCGCTTAACTTAAAAATAAAATAAATTTCCACCGAACGTTTGAATTGTATTATCCATTAACTTCGGTTAAAATAAATTTCGACCGTTCGGTCGTGCCGTAACCACGTTGGAAATCAAAAAGAGGTAAAAAATAATATAATAATTAAAAAGACATCTTTTAGTAAAATAAAGCGGAAAATCAATCGGACGTTTTCTCTTTGGGATTTCTCATTCTTAATCGAATTGATTAATAACTACAGTGAAACTAAAGGCTAAAATCAATTCGCCTAGTCAAGCTCGTCCATAAAAATAGGCTTTTGAAGTTTGTCATTTCATTTTCTCACTAAGTAAAATGGATCATTTTTAAGGTCCAACGCCTTAAAATGATCACCTCTTTACGAAAAAAGAATCACTTGATAAAAAAAGAACTACGTAGGTCTGATTTTCTCATCCCAAATTGAGGAATACGTAGGAGCAAAGGGAAACACCCTTGTCGACCACAAAAAGAGAAAATATAAAAAGGGTATAAAGGATATAGAGACATAAAAAGGGAACATAAAAAATCAAAGTCATGTTTGCACATTCGATTAAAGGCTGCCGTCCCTTGGGGCGGACGTGTGGGGTGCTAATACCTTCCCCGTGCGTAAATACAACTCCCGAACCTTTCACTTAAAAGTTCGTAGATCGCGTCTTTTCCGGTTTTTTCGACGTTTTCCTCAAATAAACATTGGTGGCGACTCCGCGCGTATTCCTTTCGTGGAACACGCATCCCGCGAGTCACGCGTCGCCCTCCCGCCGAAGGGTAGGTTGCGACAGTTGGCGACTCCACTGGGGACTGTTTTTAGAGAGTTAGGCCATTTAATTTTGTGCAATGTTTTACCGTGACTTACCCCTTTGTTGGTTTCCTTTCATTATGTTCTTGTGTATATAAACTCTTTGTTGCTTTTAGTGCGTTTTAAATGTATGCATGAAGTAAATATTTATTCATTTGATGCACACAAACACCAACACTATTTGCACACACTGTGAGTGAAAAAGGGCCCTATACCCGGGTTCATGGGAGCATAAGGAGTGGAGGTGAATCTGTGATCATGCTAGGTCTCCGACTTGCTTGATTACAGTGAACCCTCATCTAGAGCTTTTCTCTTTGAAAACCTATTGTTGCTAGTAGTCCCTACTGCTACAATATGTTCTTCAAAGGGGATGATACCTCTAGAAACCATCAAGAGAGATATAACTACCTTGGGGATTATTGCTAAAAGCCTAGTTAGTTCTCTCCCTTATAGGTCCCTTAAATAGGGGCACGAAGCAAACACGCTGCGTGCCATTTTTCACACTGCCATGCATGAGTATCATATACCCTTTTGCTTATGTTCGGTAAATATTGTCATACTGTGCACATTCCCGCATTGTGTCTTTTGCATAGGCATTGCATATGGGTTCTGTCTTGATCCCTACTGTAAACAAACCAACGGAGGGTCCGTGTCGCCTTCTTAAAAACGTGCGTTGGGGCATTTCGCTACCCCTAGACGTCGTATCTAAGAAGGGGACAAATTCCCCGGACCCCCGCATTCCTAGATTGCATCTGTGTCATATGCATTCCATCATGCATTCATCCATCCCACCCATGAGATATCGGAGTTTTGATTTGCACCAGCTTTTGTCTCACTTTAGTAAGCATGGGAACAAATCAAACCGGCAAGAGGTTCTACCAAGTCAAGGTCAAAAGCCTAGATACCACCAGCATCAAGGAATTAGGGCGGTTGATGGAACCCCTCCAAATGCAAGCCTTCCGCAAGACTTACGGAAAGATCTTAGAGTTGACCATAGCAGAGGTGTCCATAGAAGCCATTGCATCACTTACCCAATACTACGACCAGCCTTTGAGGTGCTTCACATTCGTAGACTTCCAATTAGTACCAACCATTGAAGAATTTGAGGAAATTCTAGGATGTCCTCTCGGGGGAAGAAAACCATATCTTTCCTCCGGGTGTCTCCCCTCTTTGAGTAGAATTGCAACTGTGGTCAAGGATTCAGCAAGAGGTTTGGACCGCATAAAACAGACTCGGAACGGCATAGCGGGCCTACCACAGAAGTACCTAGAAGACAAGGCGAGGGGTATGGCCAATCAAGGAGACTGGGTCCCGTTTATGGATGTGTTAGCTTTGCTAATTTTTGGGGTCGTCCTCTTTCCAAACGTGGATGGTTTGGTAGACCTAGCAGCAATCGACGCTTTCCTTGCCTACCACCATAGCAAGGAAAGTCCGGTGGTAGCTGTCTTGGCAGATCTATTTGACACATTTGACCGAAGGTGCGAAAAGAGTAGCGCACGGATCATCTGTTGCTTACCCGCCCTCTGTGTTTGGTTGGTTTCACACTTGTTCCAACAAGACACAAGACATCCATGTCCGCTCCTGAGCCATCGCTCGTGTACTGAAAAGAGGAGAATAGATTGGGACCAGCTCTTGGCCGGGATAGGAGGTAGAACAATCAGTTGGTTCCCCCGATGGAAGGAAGGAAAAGAAGGAGTCCTTTTCTCATGTGGAAGATACCCAAACATTCCGCTGGTAGGAACGAGGGGTTGTATTAACTACAATCCCGCGCTCGCTATAAGACAACTAGGGTACCCCATGAGGGGAGCACCGACGGAAGAAAGCATATCTCCTTTCCTTGTGAGGGATTTCGGCGCACAAAATTCCAAGACTATACAAAGAATCCATAAGGCGTGGGAAACCCCGTTAAAGAAAGATCAAGAGCTTAGAGGCATTCGTAATGGCATCATTGGTGGGTACCACGAATGGCTGAAAGTTCATATACGAGGTTTAGATTGGCTCGCCAAGTTAAAAGTCGTCAGCAAAGAGAGTTTTGAAGCACCGAAAGAGGACGAAGAAGTCCAAGCTCTCAAAAGCGAGTTAGGAAAGGCAAAACTTGCCAAGGAGAAGTTCAAGTTGGCCGCTACACACGTTCGGAAGGAGTGTGCCGGGTTACGGGAGGAGAATGCAATTACCGCAAGAGCCCTTGAACAAGAGACCAAGAGGGCTCGCAAGGAAGAGTATGGCTGGAACAAATTTTGCGGAGCTCTATGGGGTAGCAATAGTGAACTCAAGTTGCGAAAGGAAGAAAGGGACCAGTCGTGAGCACATAGCATGGTTTTGAAAGAGGAGTTAGTTGCCTGTTCAAGGTCCAAAAGAAGCTTGTCTCAGCGTTTATGCGAGACGGAGACCAACATGCTAGCTATCATCGCCAAGTACCAAGAAGAGTTAGGTCTAGCCGCGGCCCACGAGCATAGGATTGCGGACGAATATGCCCAAGTATACGCGGAAAAAGAGGCTAGAGGAAGGGTGATCGACTCTTTACACCAAGAGGCAACCATGTGGATGGATCGGTTTGCTCTTACCTTGAACGGGAGTCAAGAACTTCCCCGATTGTTAGCCAAGGCCAAGGCGATGGCAGACACCTACTCCGCCCCCGAAGAGATTCATGGGCTTCTCGGCTATTGTCAGCATATGATAGACTTAATGGCCCACATAATTAGAAATCGTTAGGAAACTTGTATGGTCTCTAAGACCTTGACTAGATACGACTTCCTTTTTGAAATAAAATGAGTTGGTCCCATGTTTCTACTCCAAAAAGCTTGTGCAAATCAAATCACTCCTACATTTCATCTCTAGCATGCATTTTCTTTCTTTACCCACTCCTCACGTTTGGTTTTTTAGGGAAAAACACCATAACTAAACGCGCCGCAAGGGATCCCTATCGCACCAGATCCAAATCTAGAACGATGGGTGATCAAGAGGAGACGCAGGAACAGATGAAAGCCGACATGTCGGCTCTGAAAGAACAAATGGCCTCCATGATGGAGGCCATGTTAAGTATGAAGCAGCTCATAGAGAAGAACGCGGCCACCGCCGCCGCTGCCAGTTCGGCTGCCGAAGCAGACCCGACTCCCTTGGCAACTACGCACCATCCTCCCTCAAACATAGTAGGACGGGGAAGGGACACACTGGGGCACGATGGCAGCCCTCACCTGGGATACAACCGAGCGGCTTACCCTTATGGATTGCCGCCCAACTATTCACCACCCGTCTTGCAAGAAGATGCGGGCCACATTGCTTCTCCCGTCCATGAAAGAGAGCCTCCTCAGCAGCCCCACGAAGTCCAAAAAGACCCTCAAGATTATGCTCGGAGGGATGTCGAGTTCTATCCCCCGATCCCCGAAGGGCCGGCACCAGGCACGTTGCCTCAACCCAACATCGCAGTACCACCAATAGTTCTGTCCACGGAAGGGCCGCCCCCAGCAACTGAAGAAAGGAGGAAGCTCGATCTCCTTGAGGAAAGATTGAGGGCCGTAGAAGGATTTGGGGACTATCCGTTCGCAGACATGACGGATCTTTGCTTAGTACCCGATGTTGTTATTCCCTCGAAGTTCAAAGTGCCGGACTTCGACAAGTATAAAGGGACAACTTGTCCCAAAAACCATCTCAAAATGTACTGCCGTAAGATGGGCGCCCACTCTAAAGATGAAAAGCTGTTGATACACTTCTTTCAGGATAGCTTGGCCGGAGCTGCGGTAGTGTGGTACACTAATTTGGAAGCTTCCCGTATCCGTACTTGGAAGGATCTGATTACCGCCTTCCTAAGGCAGTATCAGTACAATTCTGATATGGCTCCTGACCGTACTCAACTGCAGAATATGTTCAAAAAAGAGGGTGAAACCTTTAAAGAATATGCGCAGCGATGGAGGGATTTGGCGGCACAAGTAGCTCCTCCCATGGTTGAGAGAGAGATGATCACCATGATGGTGGACACTCTGCCAGTGTTCTACTATGAGAAGCTAGTAGGTTACATGCCATCCAGCTTTGCGGATCTGGTGTTTGCCGGGGAAAGAATCGAGGTTGGATTGAAAAGAGGAAAGTTTGATTACGTTTCCTCCACAAACGCGAATGTCAAAAGAATCGGGGCAACAGGGGCAAAAAGGAAGGAGGGAGATGCCCATGCCGTCTCTTCAACACCTGCGTGGGTCAAAACCCAGCAAACACCTCATGGTACCCATCAGTACGCGCAACATCACCCAAGCTTCTCGGCTCATACTGGGAATACCTCTAGTTCAACACCCGTGCAACCTAAGGCACCCACCCAGAGGGAAGCTCCCCAAGTTCCAACTCCGAACACGACTCGACCGGCCGGTAATTCCAACACGACAAGGAACTTCCCTCCGAGGCCATTTCCAGAATTCACCCCACTCCCAATGACGTACGAAGATCTTCTGCCATCCCTCATCGCCAATCATTTGGCCGTGGTAACTCCCGGAAGGGTCCTCGAACCCCCTTTCCCGAAGTGGTATGACCCTAACGCAACTTGCAAGTACCATGGGGGTGTCCCGGGGCATTCCGTCGAAAAATGCTTGGCCCTTAAATACAAGGTCCAACATTTAATGGATGCTGGATGGCTGACTTTCCAAGAGGATCGGCCCAATGTGAGAACCAACCCGCTCGCCAATCATGGAGGGGGAGCAGTTAATGCAGTTGAATCCGATAGGCCGCACAGGTCTAAACCTTTAAGGGATGTGGCAACCCCTAGGAGGTTTATCTTTGAGGCCCTACAAAAGGGAGGTGTGATTCCCCATAGTGGGTGTAAGGAGGATTCCTGTCTGCTACATTCCGGCGAGATGCATGACATGGAGACGTGTTTGGAAGTAGAGGAATTGTTACAGCGGATGATAGATCAAGGTCAACTGGAAGTCGGCATTGAAGGAAAAGAAGAGCAGCATATATGCATGCAATCTACGGAGGGGAGCGGTGTTGCGAAGCCCAAACCCTTGGTGATATACTTCACTAAAAGCGCAGCTTCGCAAAAGCCCGGACACCCCTTAATGGCCAAACTTGTTCCTTTCCCGTACCAAAATAGTCACGCGGTTCCGTGGAGATATACACCTCCGGGGAAGAAGGAAGAAGAAGTCACTGACGTCAGCTCGCTGTCAGCTAAAGTAACAAATATCACGGGACTGAGTGATGTGACCCGTAGTGGTCGTGTGTTCGCACCTCCGGACCTACCAGTCCAACCCGCCGACGTCAAGGGAAAAGGAAAAGTGGTGGAGGAACAAGATGGCGAAGCACCCCACGCTTCGAATAAAGATATTCCAGCAAAGGGGCCCCCGGAGATAAAGGATGGTAGAAAGGAGGTGTCGCTAGAGGAAGCCAGCGAGTTCCTTCGGATAATTCAGCAGAGCGAATTCAAGGTTATCGAACAGCTCAACAAAACCCCGGCTAGGGTCTCGCTGTTGGAGTTACTTATGAGCTCCGAGCCTCATCGGGCTCTGCTAGTAAAAGTGCTGAACGAGGCTCACGTGGCCCAAGATATCTCGGTAGAAGGTTTCGGAGGGCTGGTCAACAATATCACTGCCAACAACTATCTTGCCTTCGCCGAAGAAGAAATCCCCGCCGAGGGGAGAGGGCATAATAAGGCTTTACACGTATCAGTCAAGTGTATGGACCATATCGTAGCCAAGGTGCTCATCGATAATGGTTCCAGTTTAAACGTGATGCCTAAGAGCACTTTGGAGAAGTTACCATTCAATGCTTCCCACTTAAAACCAAGTTCAATGGTGGTTCGGGCCTTCGACGGCACTCGCCGAGAGGTTAGGGGAGAGATCGATCTCCCAGTACAAATAGGCCCTCACACCTGTCAAGTCACCTTCCAAATAATGGATATTAACCCCCCCTACAGCTGCCTGTTGGGGCGCCCGTGGATCCACTCAGTGGGAGTTGTGCCTTCTACACTCCACCAAAAGCTGAAATTCGTAGTGGCGAGGCACTTGGTCATCGTGTCAGGCGAGGAAGATATCTTGGTAAGCTGCCCATCCTCCATGCCTTATGTGGAAGCCGCAGAAGAATCGTTAGAAACTGCTTTCCAGTCTTTTGAGGTGGTCAGCATTTCCTCCGTGGACTCCCTCTTTGGGCAGCCTTGTCTGTCCGATGCAGCGGTAATGATGGCCCGAGTTATGTTGGGGAACGGTTATGAACCCGGGATGGGTTTAGGAAAAAACAACGGCGGCATAACTAGCCTGATAAATACCCAAGGAAATCGTGGGAAGTATGGTTTAGGCTATAAGCCCACTCAGGCGGACATGAAAAGAAGCATCGCGGGAAGGAAGAACAATGGTCAAAGTTCGCGTTGGAGACAAGAAGGTGAAGGAAGCCCGCCCTGCCACATAAGTAAAAGCTTTATAAGCGCGGGTTCGGGAGACAAAGGTCAAGCGTTCGCGATATGCGAAGATGATATTCCGAGTACTTTGGATTTGGTACGACCATGCCCTCCTGATTTCCAGCTGGGAAATTGGCGAGTGGAGGAACGCCCCGGCATTTACGCAACAAGCATAATGTAAACCTTTACGGTTTTAAAAGCTCTATAGTTGGGCCTAGGCTTTAGAGTTTTTCCTTTTGTTAAGGCTTTGTGTCTTTTGTTTTTGAATTTATAATACAAGGATCTTTCTTCATCTGTTCCTGGTCTCTACCCATTCTCATTCATTTGCATGTTTACTTCTTTTTCTGAAACGACAGATCCGATGACGAGTCCCCCGAAGGTACTAATACCTGGGACCCGTCTATCGACTTCGAGCAAGAAATGAATCAAACGGAAGATGAAGGAAATGAGGATGTGGGACTTCCCCCAGAACTAGAAAGAATGGTCGCCCATGAGGACCAAGAAATGGGGCCTCATCAAGAAGAAACAGAGCTAGTAGACTTAGGAATTGGCAGTGGAAAGAAGGAAGTAAAGATAGGTACAGGTATTACCGCACCTATCCGTGAAGAATTAATAATCCTGCTAAAAGACTACCAAGACATCTTTGCTTGGTCATACCAAGATATGCCCGGTTTGAGTTCTGACATTGTACAGCACCGATTACCTCTAAATCCCGAGTGTTCCCCGGTAAAACAGAAACTGAGGAGGATGAAGCCCGAAACATCCTTGAAGATAAAAGAAGAAGTGAAGAAGCAATTTGACGCTGGATTTCTGGTCGTCGCTCGGTATCCAGAATGGGTTGCCAACATCGTACCAGTTCCTAAAAAAGATGGGAAAGTACGAATGTGTGTAGATTATCGGGACCTGAATCGGGCCAGTCCCAAGGACAATTTTCCTTTACCACACATCGATATCCTCGTAGATAACACGGCCAATTTCGCTTTATTTTCCTTCATGGACGGTTTCTCTGGTTACAATCAGATAAAGATGGCGCCCGAGGATATGGAAAAGACTACTTTCGTCACCCTGTGGGGAACGTTCTGTTACAAGGTGATGTCCTTTGGACTCAAGAATGCCGGGGCAACTTATCAACGGGCCATGGTAGCTTTGTTCCATGATATGATGCATCAAGAGATCGAGGTCTACGTGGACGACATAATTGCTAAATCTAAATCCGAGGAAGAACACCTTGTCAACCTACGGAAATTGTTCGAAAGGCTTAAAAAATATCAATTAAGGTTGAACCCCGCTAAGTGTACCTTTGGGGTCAAATCAGGGAAATTGCTTGGTTTCATTGTAAGCCAGAAAGGGATAGAGGTAGACCCCGAAAAAGTGAAGGCTGTCCTTGAGATGCCAGAACCCCGTACAGAGAGGCAAGTCCGAGGTTTCCTGGGGCGCTTGAATTATATTGCCAGATTCATATCGCAGCTCACCGCCATTTGTGAGCCGTTGTTTAAACTCTTGCGCAAAAACCAAACTGATCGGTGGAATGAGGATTGCCAAGAGGCTTTTGGAAGGATCAAAAAGTGCCTAATGAATCCTCCCGTGCTTATGCCACCAGTACCTGGAAGGCCTCTCATTTTGTACATGACAATCTTGGACGAGTCAATGGGGTGTATGCTGGGGCAACATGACGAATCCGGGAAGAAAGAGCGCGCTGTTTACTACCTAAGTAAGAAGTTCACGACCTGTGAGATGAATTACTCCTTGCTCGAAAGAACGTGTTGTGCTTTAGTATGGGCATCCCATCGCCTAAGGCAGTACATGCTGAGCCATACTACCTGGTTGATATCCAAAATGGACCCGGTTAAGTACATCTTTGAAAAGCCAGCTCTCACAGGACGAATCGCCCGGTGGCAAGTCTTGCTATCTGAGTTTGATATAGTCTACGTCACCCAAAAGGCGATAAAAGGAAGCGCTTTGGCAGATTATTTGGCTCAACAGCTCTTAACGACTACCAGCCCATGCATCCGGAATTCCCGGATGAGGACATCATGGCCTTGTTCGAGGAAAAGTTGGACAAAGATCGGGACAAATGGACTGTATGGTTTGACGGAGCGTCAAACATTCTAGGTCATGGCGTTGGGGCAGTGTTGGTCTCTCCGGACAATCAATGTGTACCTTTCACAGCCAGGCTAGGATTCGACTGCACCAACAACATGGCCGAATATGAAGCATGTGCCCTAGCCGTCCAGGCAGCAATTGACTCCAATGTCAAACTACTCAAGGTGTACGGCGACTCAGCGTTGGTAATCCATCAGCTGAGAGGGGAATGGGAAACTAGAGATCCCAAGCTGATACCCTACAAAGCCTATATCAAGGAATTGGCTAAGACTTTCGATGAGATCTCCTTCCATCATGTTCCCCGCGAGGAAAATCAAATGGCGGATGCACTTGCTACGTTGGCGTCTATGTTCCAGCTAACACCGCACGGGGATCTACCCTACATTGAATTTTGGTGTCGTGGCAAACCCGCACATTGGTTCA
>NW_021143809.1:0-15594 GCF_004193775.1 Glycine soja | reverse complement strand
ACGGGACTCAATCAGACATCCGAGAAAAAGTTATTGTTGTTTGAATTGGCTCAGAGCTTCAACATTCAATTTCGAGCGGTCTCGATATATTACGGGACTCAATCAGACATCCGAGAAAAAAGTTATTGTCGTTTGATTGGCTCAGAGCTTCAACATTCAATTTGAGCGTCTCGATATGTTACGGGACTCAATAGACATCCGTGAAAAAAGTTATTGTCGTTTGAATTGGCTCAGAGCTTCAACATTCAATTTCGAGCGTCTCGATATGTTACGGGACTCAATCAGACATCCGTGAAAAAAGTTATTGTCGTTTGAATTAGCTAAGAGGTTCAACATTCAATTTCGAGCGTCTCAATATATTACGGGACTCAATCAGACATCCGAGATAAAAGTTATTGTCGTTTGAATTGGCTCAGAGCTTCAACATTCAATTTCGAGCGTCTCGATATGTTACGGGACTCAATCAGACATCCGTGAAAAAAGTTATTGTTGTTTGAATTGGCTCAGAGCTTCAACATTCAATTTCGAGCGTCTCAATATATTACGGGACTCAATCAGACATCCGAGAAAAAGTTATTGTCGTTTGAATTGGCTCAGAGCTTCAACATTCAATTTCGAGCGTCTCGATATGTTACGGGACTCATCAGACATCCGGAAAAAGTTATTGTGTTTGAATTGGTCAGAGCTTCAACATTCAATTTCGAGCGTCTCGATATATTACGGGACTCAATCAGACATCCGAGAAAAAGTTATTGTTGTTTGAATTGGCTCAGAGCTTCAACATTCAATTTCGAGCGTCTCGATATTTACGGGACTCAATCAGACATCCGTGAAAAAGTTATTGTCGTTTGAATTGGCTCAGAGCTTCAACATTCAATTTCGAGCGTCTCGATATGTTACGGGACTCAATCAGACATCCGAGAAAAAAGTTATTGTCGTTTGAATTGGCTCAGAGTTCAACATTCAATTTCGAGCGTCTCGATATTTACGGGACTCAATCAGACATCCGAGAAAAAGTTATTGTTGTTTGAATTGGCTCAGAGCTTCAACATTCAATTTCGAGCGTCTCGATATTTACGGGACTCAATCAGACATCCGAGAAAAAAGTTATTGTCGTTTGAATTGGCTCAGAGCTTCAACATTCAATTTCGAGCGTCTCGATATATTACGGGACTCAATCAGACATCCGTGAAAAAGTTATTGTCGTTTGAATTGGCTCAGAGCTTCAACATTCAATTTCGAGCGTCTCGATATATTACGGGACTCAATCAGACATCCGAGAAAAAGTTATTGTCGTTTGAATTGGCTCAGAGCTTCAACATTCAATTTCGAGCGTCTCGATATGTTACGGGACTCAATCAGACATCCGTGAAAAAGTTATTGTCGTTTGAATTGGCTCAGAGCTTCAACATTCAATTTCGAGCGTCTCAATATATTACGGGACTCAATCAGACATCCGAGAAAAAGTTATTGTCGTTTGAATTGGCTCAGAGCTTCAACATTCAATTTCGAGCGTCTCGATATGTTACGGGACTCATCAGACATCCGAGAAAAAAGTTATTGTCGTTTGAATTGGCTCAGAGCTTCAACATTCAATTTCGAGCGTCTCGATATATTACGGGACTCAATCAGACATCCGAGAAAAAAGTTATTGTCGTTTGAATTGGCTCAGAGCTTCAACATTCAATTTCGAGCGTCTCGATATGTTACGGGACTCATCAGACATCCGTGAAAAAGTTATTGTCTTTTGAATTGGCTCAGAGCTTCAACATTCAATTTCGAGCGTCTCGATATGTTACGGGACTCAATCAGACATCCGAGTAAAAAGTTATTGTCGTTTGAATTGGCTCAGAGCTTCAACATTCAATTTCGAGCGTCTCGATATGTTACGGGACTCAATCAGACATCCGTGAAAAAAGTTATTGTCGTTTGAATTGGCTCAGAGCTTCAACATTCAATTTCGAGCGTCTCGATATGTTACGGGACTCAATCAGACATCCGAGAAAAAAGTTATTGTCGTTTGAATTGGCTCAGAGCTTCAACATTCAATTTCGAGCGTCTCGATATGTTACGGGACTCAATCAGACATCCGAGAAAAAAGTTATTGTCGTTTGAATTGGCTCAGAGCTTCAACATTCAATTTCGAGCGTCTCGATATGTTACGGGACTCAATCAGACATCCGAGAAAAGAGTTATTGTCGTTCGAATTAGCTCAGAAGTTCAACATTCAATTTCGAGCGTCTCGATATATTACGGGACTCAATCAGACATCCGAGAAAAAAGTTATTGTCGTTTGAATTGGCTCAGAGCTTCAACATTCAATTTCGAGCGTCTCGATATGTTACGGGACTCAATCAGACATCCGAGAAAAAGTTATTGTCGTTTGAATTGCTCAGAGTTCAACATTCAATTTCGAGCGTCTCGATATGTTACGGGACTCAATCAGACATCCGAGAAAAAGTTATTGTCGTTTGAATTGGCTCAGAGCTTCAACATTCAATTTCGAGCGTCTCGATATGTTACGGGACTCAATCAGACATCCGAGTAAAAAGTTATTGTCGTTTGAATTGGCTCAGAGCTTCAACATTCAATTTCGAGCGTCTCGATATATTACGGGACTCAATCAGACATCCGAGAAAAAGTTATTGTCGTTTGAATTGGCTCAGAGCTTCAACATTCAATTTCGAGCGTCTCGATATGTTACGGGACTCAATCAGACATCCGGAAAAAAGTTATTGTCGTTTGAATTGCTCAAGAGTTCAACATTCAATTTCGAGCGTCTCGATATGTTACGGGACTCAATCAGACATCCGAGAAAAAAGTTATTGTCGTTTGAATTGGCTCAGAGCTTCAACATTCAATTTCGAGCGTCTCGATATATTACGGGACTCAATCAGACATCCGAGAAAAAAGTTATTGTCGTTTGAATTGGCTCAGAGCTTCAACATTCAATTTCGAGCGTCTCGATATGTTACGGGACTCAATCAGACATCCGTGAAAAAAGTTATTGTCGTTTGAATTGGCTCAGAGCTTCAACATTCAATTTCGAGCGTCTCGATATGTTACGGGACTCAATCAGACATCCGAGAAAAACGTTATTGTCGTTTGAATTGCTCAGAGTTCAACATTCAATTTCGAGCGTCTCGATATGTTACGGGACTCAATCAGACATCCGAGAAAAAGTTATTGTCGTTTGAATTGGCTCAGAGCTTCAACATTCAATTTCGAGCGTCTCGATATTTACGGGACTCAATCAGACATCCGAGAAAAAGTTATTGTCGTTTGAATTGGCTCAGAGTTCAACATTCAATTTCGAGCGTCTCAATATATTACGGGACTCAATCAGACATCCGAGATAAAAGTTATTGTCGTTTGAATTGGCTCAGAGCTTCAACATTCAATTTCGAGCGTCTCGATATGTTACGGGACTCAATCAGACATCCGAGAAAAAGTTATTGTCGTTTGAATTGGCTCAGAGCTTCAACATTCAATTTCGAGCGTCTCGATATGTTACGGGACTCAATCAGACATCCGTGAAAAAAGTTATTGTCGTTTGAATTAGCTCAGAGTTCAACATTCAATTTCGAGCGTCTCGATATGTTACGGGACTCAATCAGACATCCGAGAAAAAGTTATTGTCGTTTGAATTGGCTCAGAAGTTCAACATTCAATTTCGAGCGTCTCGATATGTTACGGGACTCAATCAGACATCCGAGTAAAAAGTTATTGTTGTTTGAATTGGCTCAGAGCTTCAACATTCAATTTCGAGCGTCTCGATATATTACGGGACTCAATCAGACATCCGAGAAAAAGTTATTGTCGTTTGAATTGGCTCAGAGCTTCAACATTCAATTTCGAGCGTCTCGATATGTTACGGGACTCAATCAGACATCCGTGAAAAAGTTATTGTCGTTTGAATTGGCTCAGAGCTTCAACATTCAATTTCGAGCGTCTCGATATGTTACGGGACTCAATCAGACATCCGTGAAAAAAGTTATTGTCGTTTGAATTGGCTCAGAGCTTCAACATTCAATTTCGAGCGTCTCGATATGTTACGGGACTCAATCAGACATCCGAGAAAAATGTTATTGTCGTTTGAATTGGCTCAGAGATTCAACATTCAATTTCGAGCGTCTCGATATATTACGGGACTCAATCAGACATCCGAGAAAAAGTTATTGTCGTTTGAATTGGCTCAGAGCTTCAACATTCAATTTCGAGCGTCTCGATATGTTACGGGACTCATCAGACATCCGAGAAAAAAGTTATTGTCGTTTGAATTAGCTCACAGGTTCAACATTCAATTTCGAGCGTCTCGATATGTTACGGGACTCAATCAGACATCCGAGAAAAAAGTTATTGTCGTTTGAATTGGCTCAGAGCTTCAACATTCAATTTCGAGCGTCTCGATATGTTACGGGACTCAATCAGACATCCGAGAAAAAAGTTATTGTCGTTTGAATTGGCTCAGAGCTTCAACATTCAATTTCGAGCGTCTCGATATATTACGGGACTCAATCAGACATCCGAGAAAAAAGTTATTGTCGTTTGAATTGGCTCAGAGCTTCAACATTCAATTTCGAGCGTCTCGATATATTACGGGACTCAATCAGACATCCGAGAAAAAAGTTATTGTCGTTTGAATTGGCTCAGAGCTTCAACATTCAATTTCGAGCGTCTCGATATATTACGGGACTCAATCAGACATCCGAGAAAAAGTTATTGTCGTTTGAATTGGCTCAGAGCTTCAACATTCAATTTCGAGCGTCTCGATATGTTACGGGACTCAATCAGACATCCGAGAAAAAGTTATTGTCGTTTGAATTGGCTCAGAGCTTCAACATTCAATTTCGAGCGTCTCGATATGTTACGGGACTCAATCAGACATCCGAGAAAAAAGTTATTGTCGTTTGAATTGGCTCAGAGCTTCAACATTCAATTTCGAGCGTCTCGATATGTTACGGGACTCAATCAGACATCCGTGAAAAAGTTATTGTCGTTTGAATTGGCTCAGAGCTTCAACATTCAATTTCGAGCGTCTCGATATATTACGGGACTCAATCAGACATCCGAGAAAAAGTTATTGTCGTTTGAATTGGCTCAGAGCTTCAACATTCAATTTCGAGCGTCTCGATATGTTACGGGACTCAATCAGACATCCGAGAAAAAAGTTATTGTCGTTTGAATTGGCTCAGAGCTTCAACATTCAATTTCGAGCGTCTCGATATGTTACGGGACTCAATCAGACATCCGAGAAAAAGTTATTGTCGTTTGAATTGGCTAAGACGTTCAACATTCAATTTCGAGCGTCTCGATATATTACGGGACTCAATCAGACATCCGAGAAAAAAGTTATTGTCGTTTGAATTGGCTCAGAGCTTCAACATTCAATTTCGAGCGTCTCGATATGTTACGGGACTCAATCAGACATCCGAGAAAAAGTTATTGTCGTTTGAATTGGCTCAGAGCTTCAACATTCAATTTCGAGCGTCTCGATATATTACGGGACTCAATCAGACATCCGAGAAAAAAGTTATTGTCGTTTGAATTGGCTCAGAGCTTCAACATTCAATTTCGAGCGTCTCGATATGTTACGGGACTCAATCAGACATCCGAGAAAAAAGTTATTGTCGTTTGAATTGGCTCAGAGCTTCAACATTCAATTTCGAGCGTCTCGATATGTTACGGGACTCAATCAGACATCCGAGAAAAAAGTTATTGTCGTTTGAATTGGCTCAGAGCTTCAACATTCAATTTCGAGCGTCTCGATATGTTACGGGACTCAATCAGACATCCGAGAAAAAAGTTATTGTCGTTTGAATTGGCTCAGAGCTTCAACATTCAATTTCGAGCGTCTCGATATGTTACGGGACTCAATCAGACATCCGAGAAAAAGTTATTGTCGTTTGAATTGCTCAGAGTTCAACATTCAATTTCGAGCGTCTCGATATTTACGGGACTCAATCAGACATCCGAGAAAAAGTTATTGTCGTTTGAATTGGCTCAGAGCTTCAACATTCAATTTCGAGCGTCTCGATATGTTACGGGACTCAATCAGACATCCGAGAAAAAAGTTATTGTCGTTTGAATTGGCTCAGAGCTTCAACATTCAATTTCGAGCGTCTCGATATGTTACGGGACTCAATCAGACATCCGAGAAAAAGTTATTGTCGTTTGAATTGGCTCAGAGCTTCAACATTCAATTTCGAGCGTCTCGATATGTTACGGGACTCAATCAGACATCCGAGAAAAAGTTATTGTCGTTTGAATTAGCTCAGAGTTCAACATTCAATTTCGAGCGTCTCGATATGTTACGGGACTCAATCAGACATCCGAGAAAAAGTTATTGTCGTTTGAATTGGCTCAGAGCTTCAACATTCAATTTCGAGCGTCTCGATATGTTACGGGACTCAATCAGACATCCGAGAAAAAGTTATTGTCGTTTGAATTGGCTCAGAGCTTCAACATTCAATTTCGAGCGTCTCGATATGTTACGGGACTCAATCAGACATCCGAGAAAAAGTTATTGTCGTTTGAATTGGCTCAGAGCTTCAACATTCAATTTCGAGCGTCTCGATATGTTACGGGACTCAATCAGACATCCGAGAAAAAAGTTATTGTCGTTTGAATTGGCTCAGAGCTTCAACATTCAATTTTGAGCGTCTCGATATGTTACGGGACTCAATCAGACATCCGAGAAAAAAGTTATTGTCGTTTGAATTGGCTCAGAGCTTCAACATTCAATTTCGAGCGTCTCGATATGTTACGGGACTCAATCAGACATCCGAGAAAAACGTTATTGTCGTTTGAATTGGCTCAGAGCTTCAACATTCAATTTCGAGCGTCTCGATATATTACGGGACTCAATCAGACATCCGAGAAAAAAGTTATTGTCGTTTGAATTGGCTCAGAGCTTCAACATTCAATTTCGAGCGTCTCGATATGTTACGGGACTCAATCAGACATCCGAGAAAAAGTTATTGTCGTTTGAATTAGCTCAGAGCTTCAACATTCAATTTCGAGCGTCTCGATATGCTACGGGACTCAATCAGACATCCGAGAAAAATGTTATTGTCGTTTGAATTAGCTCAGAGTTCAACATTCAATTTCGAGCGTCTCAATATATTACGGGACTCAGTCAGACATCCGAGTAAAAAGTTATTGTTGTTTGAATTGGCTCAGAGCTTCAACATTCAATTTCGAGCGTCTCGATATATTACGGGACTCAATCAGACATCCGAGAAAAAAGTTATTGTCGTTTGAATTGGCTCAGAGCTTCAACATTCAATTTCGAGCGTCTCGATATGTTACGGGACTCAATCAGACATCCGTGAAAAAAGTTATTGTCGTTTGAATTGCTAAGAGTTCAACATTCAATTTCGAGCGTCTCGATATGTTACGGGACTCAATCAGACATCCGAGAAAAAAGTTATTGTCGTTTGAATTAGCTCAGAAGTTCAACATTCAATTTCGAGCGTCTCGATATGTTACGGGACTCAATCAGACATCCGAGAAAAAAGTTATTGTCGTTTGAATTGGCTCAGAGCTTCAACATTCAATTTCGAGCGTCTCGATATATTACGGGACTCAATCAGACATCCGAGAAAAAAGTTATTGTCGTTTGAATTGGCTCAGAGCTTCAACATTCAATTTCGAGCGTCTCGATATGTTACGGGACTCAATCAGACATCCGAGAAAAAGTTATTGTCGTTTGAATTGGCTCAGAGCTTCAACATTCAATTTCGAGCGTCTCGATATGTTACGGGACTCAATCAGACATCCGAGAAAAAAGTTATTGTCGTTTGAATTAGCTCAGAGGTTCAACATTCAATTTCGAGCGTCTCGATATGTTACGGGACTCAATCAGACATCCGAGAAAAAGTTATTGTCGTTTGAATTGCTCAGAGTTCAACATTCAATTTCGAGCGTCTCGATATGTTACGGGACTCAATCAGACATCCGAGAAAAAGTTATTGTCGTTTGAATTGGCTCAGAGTTCAACATTCAATTTCGAGCGTCTCGATATATTACGGGACTCAATCAGACATCCGAGAAAAAGTTATTGTCGTTTGAATTGGCTCAGAGCTTCAACATTCAATTTCGAGCGTCTCGATATGTTACGGGACTCAATCAGACATCCGTGAAAAAGTAATTGTCGTTTGAATTGGCTCAGAGCTTCAACGTTCAATTTCGAGCGTCTCGATATGTTACGGGACACAATCAGACATCCGAGGAAAACGTTATTGTCGTTTGAGTTGGCTCAGAGTTCAACATTCAATTTCGAGCGTCTCGATATGTTACGGGACTCAATCAGACATCCGAGAAAAAGTTATTGTCGTTTGAATTGGCTCAGAGCTTCAACATTCAATTTCGAGCGTCTCGATATATTACGGGACTCAATCAGACATCCGAGAAAAAAGTTATTGTCGTTTGAATTGGCTCAGAGCTTCAACATTCAATTTCGAGCGTCTCGATATGTTACGGGACTCAATCAGACATCCGAGAAAAAAGTTATTGTCGTTTGAATTGGCTCAGAGCTTCAACATTCAATTTCGAGCGTCTCGATATGTTACGGGACTCAATCAGACATCCGAGAAAAAGTTATTGTCGTTTGAATTGGCTCAGAGTTCAACATTCAATTTCGAGCGTCTCGATATATTACGGGACTCAATCAGACATCCGAGAAAAAGTTATTGTCGTTTGAATTGGCTCAGAGCTTCAACATTCAATTTCGAGCGTCTCGATATGTTACGGGACTCAATCAGACATCCGGAAAAAGTTATTGTCGTTTGAATTGGCTCAGAGTTCAACATTCAATTTCGAGCGTCTCGATATGTTACGGGACTCAATCAGACATCCGAGAAAAAGTTATTGTCGTTTGAATTGGCTCAGAGCTTCAACATTCAATTTCGAGCGTCTCGATATGTTACGGGACTCAATCAGACATCCGAGAAAAAAGTTATTGTCGTTTGAATTGGCTCAGAGCTTCAACATTCAATTTCGAGCGTCTCGATATGTTACGGGACTCAATCAGACATCCGGAAAAAAGTTATTGTCGTTTGAATTGGCTCAGAGCTTCAACATTCAATTTCGAGCGTCTCGATATGTTACGGGACTCAATCAGACATCCGGAAAAAAGTTATTGTCGTTTGAATTGCTCAGAGTTCAACATTCAATTTCGAGCGTCTCGATATATTACGGGACTCAATCAGACATCCGAGAAAAAGTTATTGTCGTTTGAATTGGCTCAGAGCTTCAACATTCAATTTCGAGCGTCTCGATATGTTACGGGACTCAATCAGACATCCGAGAAAAAGTTATTGTCGTTTGAATTGGCTCAGAGCTTCAACATTCAATTTCGAGCGTCTCGATATGTTACGGGACTCAATCAGACATCCGAGAAAAAGTTATTGTCGTTTGAATTGGCTCAGAGTTCAACATTCAATTTCGAGCGTCTCGATATGTTACGGGACTCAATCAGACATCCGAGAAAAAGTTATTGTCGTTTGAATTGGCTCAGAGTTCAACATTCAATTTCGAGCGTCTCGATATGTTACGGGACTCAATCAGACATCCGAGAAAAAAGTTATTGTCGTTTGAATTGGCTCAGAGCTTCAACATTCAATTTCGAGCGTCTCGATATGTTACGGGACTCAATCAGACATCCGAGAAAAAAGTTATTGTCGTTTGAATTGGCTCAGAGCTTCAACATTCAATTTCGAGCGTCTCGATATGTTACGGGACTCAATCAGACATCCGAGAAAAAGTTATTGTCGTTTGAATTGGCTCAGAGCTTCAACATTCAATTTCGAGCGTCTCGATATGTTACGGGACTCAATCAGACATCCGTGAAAAAAGTTATTGTCGTTTGAATTGGCTCAGAGCTTCAACATTCAATTTCGAGCGTCTCGATATGTTACGGGACTCAATCAGACATCCGAGAAAAAAGTTATTGTCGTTTGAATTAGCTAAGAGTTCAACATTCAATTTCGAGCGTCTCAATATATTACGGGACTCAGTCAGACATCCGAGAAAAAAATTATTGTCGTTTGAATTGGCTCAGAGCTTCAACATTCAATTTCGAGCGTCTCGATATATTACGGGACTCAATCAGACATCCGAGAAAAAAGTTATTGTCGTTTGAATTGCTCAGAGTTCAACATTCAATTTCGAGCGTCTCGATATGTTACGGGACTCAATCAGACATCCGAGAAAAAGTTATTGTCGTTTGAATTGGCTCAGAGTTCAACATTCAATTTCGAGCGTCTCGATATGTTACGGGACTCAATCAGACATCCGAGTAAAAAGTTATTGTTGTTTGAATTGGCTCACAGCTTCAACATTCAATTTCGAGCGTCTCGATATATTACGGGACTCAATCAGACATCCGAGAAAAAAGTTATTGTCGTTTGAATTGGCTCAGAGCTTCAACATTCAATTTTGAGCGTCTCGATATGTTACGGGACTCAATCAGACATCCGTGAAAAACGTTATTGTCGTTTGAATTGGCTCAGAGCTTCAACATTCAATTTCGAGCGTCTCGATATGTTACGGGACTCAATCAGACATCCGTGAAAAAGTTATTGTCGTTTGAATTAGCTAAGAGGTTCAACATTCAATTTCGAGCGTCTCGATATGTTACGGGACTCAATCAGACATCCGAGAAAAAGTTATTGTCGTTTGAATTGGCTCAGAGCTTCAACATTCAATTTCGAGCGTCTCGATATGTTACGGGACTCATCAGACATCCGAGAAAAAGTTATTGTCGTTTGAATTAGCTCAGAGGTTCAACATTCAATTTCGAGCGTCTCGATATATTACGGGACTCAATCAGACATCCGAGAAAAATGTTATTGTCGTTTGAATTGGCTCAGAGCTTCAACATTCAATTTCGAGCGTCTCGATATGTTACGGGACTCAATCAGACATCCGAGAAAAAAGTTATTGTCGTTTGAATTGGCTCAGAGCTTCAACATTCAATTTCGAGCGTCTCGATATGTTACGGGACTCAATCAGACATCCGTGAAAAAAGTTATTGTCGTTTGAATTAGCTCAGAGTTCAACATTCAATTTCGAGCGTCTCGATATATTACGGGACTCAATCAGACATCCGAGAAAAAGTTATTGTCGTTTGAATTGGCTCAGAGCTTCAACATTCAATTTCGAGCGTCTCGATATGTTACGGGACTCAATCAGACATCCGAGAAAAAAGTTATTGTCGTTTGAATTGGCTCAGAGCTTCAACATTCAATTTCGAGCGTCTCGATATATTACGGGACTCAATCAGACATCCGAGAAAAATGTTATTGTCGTTTGAATTGGCTCAGAGCTTCAACATTCAATTTCGAGCGTCTCGATATGTTACGGGACTCAATCAGACATCCGAGAAAAAAGTTATTGTCGTTTGAATTGGCTCAGAGCTTCAACATTCAATTTCGAGCGTCTCGATATGTTACGGGACTCAATCAGACATCCGAGAAAAAAGTTATTGTCGTTTGAATTAGCTCAGAGTTCAACATTCAATTTCGAGCGTCTCGATATGTTACGGGACTCAATCAGACATCCGAGAAAAAGTTATTGTCGTTTGAATTGGCTCAGAGGTTCAACATTCAATTTCGAGCGTCTCGATATGTTACGGGACTCAATCAGACATCCGAGAAAAAAGTTATTGTCGTTTGAATTGCTCAGAGTTCAACATTCAATTTCGAGCGTCTCGATATGTTACGGGACTCAATCAGACATCCGAGAAAAAGTTATTGTCGTTTGAATTGGCTCAGAGCTTCAACATTCAATTTCGAGCGTCTCGATATGTTACGGGACTCAATCAGACATCCGAGAAAAAGTTATTGTCGTTTGAATTGGCTCAGAGCTTCAACATTCAATTTCGAGCGTCTCGATATATTACGGGACTCAATCAGACATCCGAGAAAAATGTTATTGTCGTTTGAATTGGCTCAGAGCTTCAACATTCAATTTCGAGCGTCTCGATATGTTACGGGACTCAATCAGACATCCGAGAAAAAAGTTATTGTCGTTTGAATTGGCTCAGAGCTTCAACATTCAATTTCGAGCGTCTCGATATGTTACGGGACTCAATCAGACATCCGTGAAAAAAGTTATTGTCGTTTGAATTAGCTCAGAGGTTCAACATTCAATTTCGAGCGTCTCGATATGTTACGGGACTCAATCAGACATCCGAGAAAAAAGTTATTGTCGTTTGAATTGGCTCAGAGCTTCAACATTCAATTTCGAGCGTCTCGATATGTTACGGGACTCAATCAGACATCCGAGAAAAACGTTATTGTCGTTTGAATTGCTCAGAGCTTCAACATTCAATTTCGAGCGTCTCGATATGTTACGGGACTCAATCAGACATCCGAGAAAAAGTTATTGTCGTTTGAATTGGCTCAGAGTTCAACATTCAATTTCGAGCGTCTCGATATGTTACGGGACTCAATCAGACATCCGAGTAAAAAGTTATTGTCGTTTGAATTGGCTCAGAGCTTCAACATTCAATTTCGAGCGTCTCGATATATTACGGGACTCAATCAGACATCCGAGAAAAAAGTTATTGTCGTTTGAATTGGCTCAGAGCTTCAACATTCAATTTCGAGCGTCTCGATATGTTACGGGACTCAATCAGACATCCGAGTAAAAAGTTATTGTCGTTTGAATTGGCTCAGAGCTTCAACATTCAATTTCGAGCGTCTCGATATGTTACGGGACTCAATCAGACATCCGAGAAAAAAGTTATTGTCGTTTGAATTAGCTCAGAGCTTCAACATTCAATTTCGAGCGTCTCGATATGTTACGGGACTCAATCAGACATCCGAGAAAAAAGTTATTGTCGTTTGAATTAGCTCAGAGGTTCAACATTCAATTTCGAGCGTCTCGATATGTTACGGGACTCAATCAGACATCCGAGAAAAAGTTATTGTCGTTTGAATTGGCTCAGAGCTTCAACATTCAATTTCGAGCGTCTCGATATGTTACGGGACTCAATCAGACATCCGAGAAAAAAGTTATTGTCGTTTGAATTGGCTCAGAGCTTCAACATTCAATTTCGAGCGTCTCGATATGTTACGGGACTCAATCAGACATCCGAGAAAAAGTTATTGTCGTTTGAATTGGCTCAGAGCTTCAACATTCAATTTCGAGCGTCTCGATATGTTACGGGACTCAATCAGACATCCGAGAAAAAAGTTATTGTCGTTTGAATTGGCTCAGAGTTCAACATTCAATTTCGAGCGTCTCGATATGTTACGGGACTCAATCAGACATCCGAGAAAAAGTTATTGTCGTTTGAATTGCTCAGAGCTTCAACATTCAATTTCGAGCGTCTCGATATGTTACGGGACTCAATCAGACATCCGAGAAAAAGTTATTGTCGTTTGAATTGGCTCAGAGCTTCAACATTCAATTTCGAGCGTCTCGATATTTACGGGACTCAATCAGACATCCGAGAAAAAAGTTATTGTCGTTTGAATTGGCTCAGAGCTTCAACATTCAATTTCGAGCGTCTCGATATGTTACGGGACTCAATCAGACATCCGAGAAAAAGTTATTGTCGTTTGAATTGGCTCAGAGCTTCAACATTCAATTTCGAGCGTCTCGATATGTTACGGGACTCAATCAGACATCCGAGAAAAAAGTTATTGTCGTTTGAATTAGCTCAGAAGTTCAACATTCAATTTCGAGCGTCTCGATATATTACGGGACTCAATCAGACATCCGAGAAAAAAGTTATTGTCGTTTGAATTGGCTCAGAGCTTCAACATTCAATTTCGAGCGTCTCGATATGTTACGGGACTCAATCAGACATCCGAGAAAAACGTTATTGTCGTTTGAATTGGCTCAGAGCTTCAACATTCAATTTCGAGCGTCTCGATATGTTACGGGACTCAATCAGACATCCGAGAAAAAAGTTATTGTCGTTTGAATTAGCTCAGAAGTTCAACATTCAATTTCGAGCGTCTCGATATATTACGGGACTCAATCAGACATCCGAGAAAAAAGTTATTGTCGTTTGAATTGGCTCAGAGCTTCAACATTCAATTTCGAGCGTCTCGATATGTTACGGGACTCAATCAGACATCCGAGAAAAAAGTTATTGTCGTTTGAATTAGCTCAGAAGTTCAACATTCAATTTCGAGCGTCTCGATATATTACGGGACTCAATCAGACATCCGAGAAAAAAGTTATTGTCGTTTGAATTGGCTCAGAGCTTCAACATTCAATTTCGAGCGTCTCGATATGTTACGGGACTCAATCAGACATCCGAGAAAAAGTTATTGTCGTTTGAATTGGCTCAGAGCTTCAACATTCAATTTCGAGCGTCTCGATATGTTACGGGACTCAATCAGACATCCGAGAAAAAAGTTATTGTCGTTTGAATTGGCTCAGAGCTTCAACATTCAATTTCGAGCGTCTCGATATGTTACGGGACTCAATCAGACATCCGAGAAAAAAGTTATTGTCGTTTGAATTAGCTCAGAAGTTCAACATTCAATTTCGAGCGTCTCGATATGTTACGGGACTCAATCAGACATCCGAGAAAAAAGTTATTGTCGTTTGAATTAGCTCAGAGTTCAACATTCAATTTCGAGCGTCTCGATATGTTACGGGACTCAATCAGACATCCGAGAAAAAGTTATTGTCGTTTGAATTGGCTCAGAGTTCAACATTCAATTTCGAGCGTCTCGATATGTTACGGGACTCAATCAGACATCCGAGAAAAAGTTATTGTCGTTTGAATTGGCTCAGAGCTTCAACATTCAATTTCGAGCGTCTCGATATGTTACGGGACTCAATCAGACATCCGAGAAAAAAGTTATTGTCGTTTGAATTGGCTCAGAGCTTCAACATTCAATTTCGAGCGTCTCGATATGTTACGGGACTCAATCAGACATCCGAGAAAAAAGTTATTGTCGTTTGAATTAGCTCAGAAGTTCAACATTCAATTTTGAGCGTCTCGATATGTTACGGGACTCAATCATACATCCGAGTAAAAATTTATTGTCGTTTGAATTTGCATAGAGGTTCAACATTCAATTTCGAGCGTCTCGATATGTTACGGGGCTCAATCAGACATCCGAGTAAAAATTTATTGTCATTTGAATTTGCTCAGAGATTCAACATTCAATTTCGAGCGTCTCGATATGTTACGGGACTCAATCAGACATCCGAGTAAAAAGTTATTGTCGTTTGAATTGGCTCAGAGCTTCAACATTCAATTTCGAGCGTCTCGATATATTACGGGACTCAATCAGACATCCGGAAAAAGTTATTGTTGTTTGAATTGGCTAAGAGTTCAACATTCAATTTCGAGCGTCTCGATATGTACGGGACTCAATCAGACATCCGAGAAAAATGTTATTGTCGTTTGAATTAGCTCAGAGTTCAACATTCAATTTCGAGCGTCTCGATATGTTACGGGGACTCAATCAGACATCCGAGTAAAAAAGTTATTGTCGTTTGAATTGCTCAGAGCTTCAACATTCAATTTCGAGCGTCTCGATATGTTACGGGACTCAATCAGACATCCTGAAAAAAAGTTATTGTCGTTTGAATTGCTAAGAGTTCAACATTCAATTT
>NW_021143808.1:0-33355 GCF_004193775.1 Glycine soja | reverse complement strand
CCACGTAGACCTCGATCTCTTGATGCATCATATCATGGAACAAAGCTACCATGGCCCGTTGATAAGTTGCCCCCGCATTCTTGAGTCCAAAGGACATCACCTTGTAACAGAACGTTCCCCACAGGGTGACGAAAGTAGTCTTTTCCATATCCTCGGGCGCCATCTTTATCTGATTGTAACCAGAGAAACATCCATGAAGGAAAATAAGCGAATTGGCCGTGTTATCTACGAGGATATCGATGTGTGGTAACGGAAAATTGTCCTTGGACTGGCCCGATTCAGGTCTCGGTATCTACACACATTCGTACTTTCCCACCTTTTTTAGAACTGTACGATGTTGGCAACCCATTCTGGATACCGGCGACGGCCAGAATCCAGCGTCAATTGCTTCTTCACTTCTTCTTTTATCTTCAGGACGTTTCGGGCTTCATCCTCCTCAATTTCTGTTTTACTGGGGAACACCCGGGATTTAGAGGCAATCGGTGCTGCACAATGTCAGAACTCAAACCGGGCATATCTTGGTATGACCAAGCAAAGATGTCTTGGTAGTCTTTTAGCAGGATTATTAATTCTTCACGGATAGGCGCGGTAATGCCTGTACCTATCTTTACTTCCCTCTTTCCACTGCCAATTCCTAAGTCTACTAGCTCTGTTTCTTCTGATGAGGCCCCATTTCTTGGTCCTCATGGGCGACCATTCTTTCTAGTTCCGAAGGAAGTCCCACATCCTCATCTCCTTCATCTTCCGTTTGATTCATTTCTTGCTCGAAGTTGATAGACGGGTCCCAGGTATTAGTACCTTCGGGGGACTCGTCATCGAATCTGCCGTTTTAGAAAAAGGAGTAAACATGCAAATGAATGAGAATGGGTAGAGACCAGGAACAGATGAAGAAAGATCCTTGTATTATAAATTCAAAAACAAAAGACACAAGCCTTAACAAAATGAAAACTCTAAAGCCCAGGCCCAACTATAGAGCTTTTAAAACCGTAAAGGTTTACATTATGCTTGTTGCGTAAATGCCGGGGCGTTCCTCCACTCGCCAATTTCCCAGCTGGAAATCAGGAGGGCATGGTCGGACCAAATCCGAAGTACTTGGAACATCATCTTCACATATCGCGAACACTTGACCTTCGTCTCCCAGACCCGCACTTATAAAGCTTCTACTTATGTGGCAGGGCGGGCTTCCTTCACTTTCTGTCTCCAACGCGAGCTCTGACCACTGTTCTTCCTTCCCGCGATGCTTCTTTTCATGTCCGCCTGAGTGGGCTTATAGCCTAAACCATACTTCCCACGATTTCCTTGGGTTTTTATCAGGCTAGTTATGCCGCCATTGTCTTTGCCTAAACCCATCCCGGGTTCATAACCGTTCCCCAACATAACTCGGGCCATCATTACCGCCGCATCGGACAGACAAGGTTGCCCAAAGAGGGAGTCCACGGAGGAAATGCTGACCACCTCAAAAGACTGGAAAGCGGTTTCTAACGATTCTTCTGCGGCTTCCACATAAGGCATGGAGGATGGGCAGCTTACCAAGATATCTTCCTCGCCTGACACGATGACCAAGTGTCCCTCCACTACGAATTTCAGCTTTTGGTGGAGTGTAGAAGGCACAACTCCCACTGAGTGGATCCAAGGGCGCCCCAACAGGCAGCTGTAGGGGGGGTTAATATCCATTATTTGGAAGGTGACTTGACAGGTGTGAGGGCCTATTTGTACTGGGAGATCGATCTCTCCCCTAACCTCTCGGCGAGTGCCGTCGAAGGCCCGAACCACCATTGAACTTGGTTTTAAATGGGAAGCATTGAATGGTAACTTGTCCAAAGTGCTCTTAGGCATCACGTTTAAACTGGAACCATTATCGATGAGTACCTTGGCCACGATATGGTCCATACACTTGACTGATACGTGTAAAGCCTTATTATGCCCTCTCCCCTCGGCGGGGATTTCTTCTTCGGCGAAGGCAAGATAGTTGTTGGCAGTGATATTGTTGACCAGCCCTCCGAAACCTTCTACCGAAATATCTTGGGCCACGTGAGCCTCGTTCAGCACTTTTACTAGCAGAGCCCGATGAGGCTCGGAGCTCATAAGTAACTCCAACAGCGAGACCCTAGCCGGGGTTTTGTTGAGCTGTTCGATAACCTTGAATTCGCTCTGCTGAATTATCCGAAGGAATTCGCTGGCTTCCTCTAGCGACACCTCCTTTCTACCATCCTTTTTCTCCGGGGGGCCCTTTGCTGGAATATCTTTATTCGAAGCGTGGGGTGCTTCGCCATCTTGTTCCTCCACCACTTTTCCTTTTCCCTTGACGTCGGCGGGTTGGACCGGTAGGTCCGGAGGCGCGAACACACAACCACTACGGGTCACACCACTCAGTCCCGTGATATTTGTTACCTTAGCCGACAGCGAGCTGACGTCAGTAACTTCTTCTTCTTTCTTCCCCGGAGGTGTATATCTCCACGGGACCGCGTGACTATTTTGATACGGGAAAGGAACAGGTTTGGCCATTAAGGGGTGCCCGGGCTTTTGCGAGGCTGCACTTTTAGTGAAGTATACCACCAAGGGTTTGGGCTTCGCAACACCGCTCCCCTCTGTAGATTGCATGCATATGTGCTGCTCTTCTTTTCCTTCAATGCCGACTTCCAGTCGACCTTGATCTATCATCCGCTGTAACAATTCCTCTACTTCCAAACACGTCTCCATGTCATGCATCTCGCCGGAATGTAGCAGACAGGAATCCTCCTTACACCCACTATGGGGAATCACACCTCCCTTTTGTAGGGCCTCAAAGATAAACCTCCTAGGGGTTGCCACATCCCTTAAAGGTTTAGACCTGTGCGGCCTATCGGATTCAACTGCATTAACTGCTCCCCCTCCATGATTGGCAAGCGGGTTGGTTCTCACATTGGGCCGATCCTCTTGGAAAGTCAGCCATCCAGCATCCATTAAATGTTGGACCTTGTACTTGAGGGCCAAGCATTTTTCGACGGAATGCCCCGGGACACCCCCATGGTACTTGCAAGTTGCATTAGGGTCATACCACTTCGGGAAAGGGGGTTCGAGGACCCTTCCGGGAGTCACCACGGCCAAATGATTGGCGATGAGGGATGGTAGAAGATCTTCGTACGTCATTGGGAGCGGGGTGAATTCCGGCAATGGCCTCGGAGGGAAGTTCCTTGTCGTGTTGGAATTACCGGCCGGTCGAGTCGTGTTCGGAGTTGGAACTTGGGGAGCTTCCCTCTGGGTGGGCGCCTTAGGCTGCACGGGTGTTGAACTAGAGGCGTTCCCAGCATGAGCCGAGAAGCTTGGGTGATGTTGCACGTACTGATGGGCACCATGAGGTGTTTGCTGGGGTTTGACCCACGCGGGTGTTGAAGAGACGGCATGGGCATCTCCTTCCTTCCTTTTTGCCCCTGTTGCCCCGATTCTTTTGGCGTTCCCGTTTGTGGAGGAAACGTAATCAAACTTTCCTCTCTTCAATCCTACCTCGATTCTTTCCCCGGCAAACACCAGATCCGCGAAGCTGGACGGCATGTAACCCACTAGCTTCTCATAGTAGAACACTGGCAGAGTGTCTACCATCATGGTGATCATCTCTCTCTCAACCATGGGAGGAGCTACTTGTGCCGCCAAATCCCTCCATCGCTGCGCATATTCTTTAAAGGTTTCACCCTCTTTCTTAAACATATTCTGCAGTTGAGTACGGTCAGGAGCCATATCAGAATTGTACTGATACTGCCTTAGGAAGGCGGTAATCAGATCCTTCCAAGTACGGATACGGGAAGCTTCCAAATTAGTGTACCACACTACCGCAGCTCCGGCCAAGCTATCCTGAAAGAAGTGTATCAACAGCTTTTCATCTTTAGAATGAGCGCCCATCTTACGGCAGTACATCTTGAGATGGTTTTTGGGACAAGTCGTCCCTTTATACTTGTCGAAGTCCGGCACTTTGAACTTCGGGGGAATAACAACATCGGGTACTAAGCAAAGATCCGTCATGTCTGCAAACGGATAGTCCCCAAATCCTTCCACAGCCCTCAATCTTTCCTCAAGGAGATCGAGCTTCCTCCTTTCTTCAGTTGCCGGGGGCGGCCCTTCCATAGACAAAACTATTGGCGATGCTGCGATGTTGGGTTGGGGCAACGTGCCTGGTGCCGGCCCTTCGGGGATCGGGGGATAAAACTCGACATCCCTCCGAGCATAATCTTGAGGGTCTTTATGGACTTCGTCGGGCTGCTGAGGAGGCTCTTTTTCATGGACGGGAGAAGCAATGTGGCCCGCATCTTCTTGCAAGATGGGTGGTGAATAGTTGGGCGGCAATCCATAAGGGTAAGCCGCTCGATTGTATCCCAGGTGAGGGCTGCCATCGTGCCCCCGTGTGTCCCTTCCCCGTCCTACTATGTTTGAGGGAGGATGGTGCGTAGTTGCCAAGAGAGTCGGGTCTGCTTCGGCAGCCGAACTGACAGCGGCGGCAGTGGCCGCGCTCTTCTCCATGAGCTGTTTCATACCTAACATGGCCTCCATCATGGAGGCCATTTGTTCTTTCAGAGCCGACATGTCGGCTTTCATCTGTTCCTGCGTCTCCTCTTGATCACCCATCGTTCTAGATTTGGATCTGGTGCGATAGGGATCCCTTGCGGCGCGTTTAGTTATGGTGTTTTTCCCTAAAAAACCAAACGTGAGGAGTGGGTAAAGAAAGAAAATGCATGCTAGAGATGAGATGTAGGAGTGATTTGATTTGCACAAGTTTTTTTGGAGTAGAAACATGGGACCAACTCATTTTATTTCAAAAAGGAAGTCATATCTAGTCAAGGTCTAAGAGACCATACAAGTTTCCTAACGATTTCTAATTATGTGGGCCATTAAGTCTATCATATGCTGACAATAGCCGAGAAGCCCATGAATCTCTTCGGGGGCGGAGTAGGTGTCTGCCATCGCCTTGGCCTTAGCTAACAATCGGGGAAGTTCTTGACTCCCGTTCAAGGTAAGAGCAAACCGATCCATCCACATGGTTGCCTCTTGGTGTAAAGAGTCGATCACCCTTCCTCTAGCCTCTTTTTCCGCATATACTTGAGCGTACTCATCCGCGATTCTATGCTCGTGGGCCGTGGCTAGACCTAACTCTTCTTCGTACTTGGCGATGATAGCTAACATGTTGGTCTCTGTCTCGCATAAACGCTGAGACAAGCTTCTTTTGGACCTTGAACAAGCAATCAACTCCTCTTTCAGAACCATGCTATGTGCTCGCGACTGGTCCCTTTCTTCCCTTCGCAACTTGAGTTCACTATTGCTACCCCATAGAGCTCCGCGAAATTTGTTCCGGCCATACTCTTCCTTGCGAGCCCTCTTGGTCTCTTGTTCAAGGGCTCTTGCGGTAATTGTATTCTCTTCCCGTAACCCGGCACACTCCTTCCGAACGTGTGTAGCAGCCAACTTGAAATTCTCCTTGGCGAGTTTTGCCTTTCCTAACTCGCTTTTGAGAGCTTGGACTTCTTCGTCCTCTTCCGGTGCTTCAAAATTCTCTTCGCTGACGACTTTTAACTTGGCGAGCCAATCTAAACCTCGTATGCGAACTTTCAGCCATTCGTGGTACCCACCAATGATGCCATTACGAATGCCTCTAAGCTCTTGATCTTTCCTTAACGGGGTTTCCCATGCCTTATGGATTCTTTGTATAGTCTTGGAACTTTGTGCGCCGAGATCCCTCACAAGGAAAGGAGACATGCTTTCTTCCGTTGGTGCTCCCCTCATGGGGTACCCTAGTTGTCTTATAGCGAGCGTGGGATTGTAATTAATACAACCCCTCGTTCCTACCAGCGGAATGTTTGGGTACCTTCCACATGAGAAAAGGACTCCTTCTTTTCCTTCCTTCCATCGGGGGAACCAACTGATTGTTCTACCTCCTATCCCGGCCAAGAGCTGGTCCCAATCCATTCTCCTCTTTTCAGTACACGAGCGATGGCTCAGGAGCGGACATGGATGTCTTGTGTCTTGTTGGAACAAGTGTGAAACCAACCAAACACAGAGGGCGGGTAAGCAACAGATGATCCGTGCGCTACTCTTCTCGCACCTTCGGTCAAATGTGTCAAATAGATCTGCCAAGACAGCTACCACCGGACTTTCCTTGCTATGGTGGTAGGCAAGGAAAGCGTCGATTGCTGCTAGGTCTATCAAACCATCCACGTTTGGAAAGAGGACGACCCCAAAAATTAGCAAAGCTAACACATCCATAAACGGGACCCAGTCTCCTTGATTGGCCATACCCCTCGCCTTGTCTTCTAGGTACTTCTGTGGTAGGCCCGCTATGCCGTTCCGAGTTTGTTTTATGCGGTCCAAACCTCTTGCTGAATCCTTGACCACAGTTGCAATTCTGCTCAAAGAGGGGAGACACCCGGAGGAAAGATATGGCTTTCTTCCCCCGAGAGGACATCCTAGAAGTTCCTCAAATTCTTCAATGGTTGGTACTAATTGGAAGTCCCCGAATGTGAAGCATCTCAAAGGCTGGTCGTAGTATTGGGTAAGTGATGCAATGGCTTCTATGGACACCTCTGCTATGGTCAACTCTAAGATCTTTCCGTAAGTCTTGCGGAAGGCTTGCATTTGGAGGGGTTCCATCAACCGCCCTAATTCCTTGATGCTGGTGGTATCTGGGCTTTTGACCTTGACTTGGTAGAACCTCTTGCCGGTTTGATTTGTTCCCATGCTTACTAAAGTGAGATAAAAGCTGGTGCAAATCAAAACTCCGATATCTCATGGGTGGAATGGATGAACGCATGATGGAATGCATATGACACAGATGCAATCTAGGAATGCGGGGGTCCGGGGAATTTGTCCCCTTCTTAGATACGACGTCTAGGGGTGGCAAAATGCCCCAACGCACGTTTTTAAGAAGGCGACACGGACCCTCCGTTGGTTTGTTTACAGTAGGGATCAAGACAGAACCCATATGCAATGCCTATGCAAAAGACACAATGCGGGAATGTACACAGTATGACAATATTTACTGAACATAAGCAAAAGGGTATATGATACTCATGCATGGCAGTGTGAAAAATGGCACGTAGCGTGTTTGCTTCGTGCCCCTATTTAAGGAACCTATGAGGGAGAGAACTAACTAGGCTTTTAGCAATAATCCCCAAGGTAGTTATATCTCTCTTGATGGTTTCTAGAGGTATCATCCCCTTTGAAGAACATATTGTAGCAGTAGGGACTACTAGCAACAATAGGTTTTCAAAGAGAAAAGCTCTAGATGAGGGTTCACTGTAATCAAGCAAGTCGGAGACCTAGCATGATCACAGATTCACCTCCACTCCTTATGCTCCCATGAACCCGGGTATAGGGCCCTTTTTCACTCACAGTGTGTGCAAATAGTGTTGGTGTTTGTGTGCATCAAATGAATAAATATTTACTTCATGCATACATTTAAAACGCACTAAAAGCAACAAAGAGTTTATATACACAAGAACATAATGAAAGGAAGCCAACAAAGGGGTAAGTCACGGTAAAACATTGCACAAAATTAAATGGCCTAACTCTCTAAAAACAGTCCCCAGTGGAGTCGCCAACTGTCGCAACCTACCCTTCGGCGGGAGGGCGACGCGTGACTCGCGGGATGCGTGTTCCACGAAAGGAATACGCGCGGAGTCGCCACCAACGTTTATTTGAGGAAAACGTCGGAAAAACCGGAAAAGACGCGATCTACGAGCTTTTTAGTGAAAGGTTCGGGAGTTGTATTTACGCACGGGGAAGGTATTAGCACCCCACACGCCCGTCTCAAGGGACGGCAGCCCTTAATCGAATGTGCAAACATGACTTTGATTTTTATGTTCCCTTTTATGTTCTTATATCCTTTATACCCCTTTTTTATATTTTTCTTTTTTGTGGTCGACAAGGGTGTTTCCCTTTGCTCCTACGTATTCCTCAATTTGGGATGAGAAAATCAGACCTACGTAGTTCTTTTTTATCAAGTGATGCCTTTTTTACTTAAGTGGTGATCATTTTAAGCGTTGAACCTTAAAAATGATCCATTTTACTTAGTGAGAAATTGAAATGACAAACTTCAAAAGCCTATTTTTGTGGACGAGCTTGACTAGGCGAGTTGATTTTAGCCTTAGTTTCACCTTAGTTATTAATCAATTCGATTAAGAATGAGAAATCCCAAAGAGAAAACGTCCGATTGATTTTCCGCTTTATTTTACTAAAAAAGATATTTTTTGATTATTATATTATTTTTTACCTCTTTTTGATTTCCAACGTGGTTACGGCACGTCCGAACGGTCGGAATTGATTTTAACCGAAGTTAACGGATAATATAATTCAAACGTTCGGTGGAAATTTATTTTATTTTTAAGTTAAGCGAGAAATGACTTAAGTAAAACGGCTTAAGCACGTCAAGAGGGGGTATAAAAAGTAAACAAAACGAGAGTAAAAATGCACGAAACGCAATGTGGACCACCATGGGTGCATAGAATGAATCGAAAAGCTTGGTTCGAGGTACTTACCCGTTGAAGATCGAAGAACGATGAAGAACGAATGAAGAACGTAGAAGAACGGTTGAAATCTTTGCGAAATTCCTCACGGAAAACGTTACGGAAACGTTTCGGAAGCGCCTCGGCTTAGATTTTCTTCACGGAAACAATTTTTCCAAGCAAATTCGAAAGAGAGAAAAGTGCCTCAGGGCTGAACCCCTTCCTTCTTGCCTTCCTCCCCTATTTATAGCAAAATAGGGGAGGTGGTTGCCGCCCAGCTCGCCCAGGCGAGCTCAGCTCGCCCAGGCGAGCAGGGTTGCTTCCTCCAGAAGCAACCGCCTTCTGGAGGAATCTTCTGGAGGGCCCAAATGGGCCTGGGTGCTATTTGCACCCCCATTTTTACTAAGTACACCCCCCTCTGCTATTTTTTGGTGATTCTTTTTTCGTAAAGTTACGGAAACTTACGAATTTCGTAACGATACTTGTTTTCTTTCCGTAATGTTACGGAACCTTGCGGATTACATAATCATCCCCTTTTTGACTTACGGAATGTTACGGAACCTCACTTAATTATGCAACGATGCTTCCATTTGATTTCCGGTGTGTCACGGAAACTTACGGATTGTGCATCAATATTTTTTTGGTTTTTCGGCATGTCCTGGAATTTCACAAATTGCCTAATGATGGGTGCCAAGCACCTCACGAGGACCAAAGAATGGTCGCACGTCATCGAGCAAAGGTCCCTGGACGAAATTAGGGTATGACACCACCTAACTTCACGGGTTAGGATTAACAGAAATCATTTGTGCAGATAACCACTTGGGTATCTCCGCATGTCACCTGACTTCACGGGTCAGGATGACAGAATCCATTTGTACGGATAACCGCTTAGGTATCTCCGCATGTCACCGGACTTCACGGGTCAGGATGACAAAGGTGCAGAAGACGAAGTAAGTCTCCACGTGTCAACGTTGCTTACCCCTTATTGACAAAGGGTGGAGAAGACGATGTTAGTCTCTGCATGCTACCGGACTCTCAGTCTCACAGATAGCGAAAAAGTGTTTATACGGATAACCACTTGGGTATCTCCCTCTGCCTCCTAACTTTATGGGTTAGGATTAACAAAAATCCTTTGTGCGGATAACCACTTGGGTATCTCCCCATGTCACCTGACTACACGATTCAAGATGATAGAAACCGTTTGTACGGATAACCGCTTGGGTATCTCCGCATGTCACCTGACTTCACTGGTCAGGTTGACGAAGGTGCAGAAGATGACGTAAGTCTCCGCGTGTCAACGGGTTTGCTTGCCCCTGATTGATAAAGGGTGCAGAAGACGACGTTAGTCTTTGCATACTACCAGACATTGAGTCTAACGGATAGTGAAAGAGTGTTTATACGGATAACCACTTGGGTATCTCCCTCTGCAACCTAACTTCTCGAGTTAGTATTAACAGACATCATTTATGCGGATAACCACTTGGGTATCTCCGAATGTCACCTGACTTCATGGGTCAGGATTAACAGAAACTATTTGAACGGATAACCGTTTTGGTATCTCTGCATGTCTCCTGACTTAACGGGTCAGGATGACAAGATGATGTGAGTCTCCGCCTGTCGACGGGTTTGCCTGCCCTTGATTGACAAAGGGTGTAGAAGACGATAATAGTCTCTGTATGCTACCGGACTATGAGTTTGACGGATAGCGAAAGTGTTTATACAAATAACCACTTGGATATCTCCGCCTGCCACCTAACTTCACGGGTCAGGATTAACAGAAATCATTTGTACGGATAACCGCTTGGGCTTCACGGGTCAGGATGACAAGACGACGTAAGTCTCCGCGTGTCAACGGGTTTGCTTGCCCTTCATTGACAATGGGTGTAGAAGACGACATTAGTGTCTGCATGCTACCGGACTCTAAGTGTGACGGATTGCGAAAGAGTGTTTATATGGATGACGACTTGGGTATCTCCGTCTGCCACCTAACTTCACAGGTCAGGATCAACCGAGATCGCTTGTGCGAATAACCACTTGGGTATCTCCACATGTCACCCGACTTCATGGGTCAGGATGACAAAGGCGCTGAAGACGATGTAAGTCTCCGCATGTCAACGGGTTTGCATGCCCCTGATTGAAAAAGGGTGCAAAACACGACGTTAGTCTCGGCATGCTATCGGACTCTAAGTTTGACGGATAGTGAAATAGTGTTTATATAGATAACCACTTGGGTATCTCCGTCTGCCACCTAACTTCACGGATTATAATCAACAGCAATCGTTTGTGCGGATAACAGCTTGGGTATCTTCGCATGTCACCCGACTTCACGGGTCAGGATGACACAAACCGTTTATACGGATAACCGCTTGGGTATCTCGACATGTCACCCGACTTCATGGGTCAGGATGACAAAGGTGCTGAAGACGATGTAAGTCTCTGCTTGTCAACGGGTTTGCTTGCCCCTGATTGAAAAAGGGTGCAAAACACGACGTTAGTCTCGGCATGCTATCGAACTCTGAGTTTGACGGATAGTGAAATAGTGTTTATATGGATAACCACTTGGGTATCTCCGCCTGCCACCTAACTTCACGGATTATAATCAACAGCAATCGTTTGTGCGGATAACAGCTTGGGTATCTTCGCATCTCACCCGACTTCACGGGTCAGGATGACACAAACCGTTTGTACGGATAACCGCTTGGGTATCACCGCATGTCACCTGACTTCACTGGTCAGGTTTACGAAGGTGCAGAAGATGACGTAAGTCTCTGCGTGTCAACGGGTTTGCTTGCCCCTGATTGATAAAGGGTGCAGAAGACGACGTTAGTCTTTTCATACTACCAGACATTGAGTCTAACGGATAGCGAAAGAGTGTTTATATGGATAACCACTTGGGTATCCCCGTCTGCCACCTAACTTCACGGATTATAATCAACAGCAATCGTTTGTGCGGATAACAGCTTGGGTATCTCCGCATGTCACCCGACTTCACGGGTCAGGATGACACAGACCGTTTGTACGGATAACCGCTTGGGTATCTCCACATGTCACCCGACTTCATGGGTCAGGATGACAAAGGTGCTGAAGACGATGTAAGTCTCTGCTTGTCAACGGGTTTGCTTGCCCCTGATTGTCAAAGGGTGCAAAAGACGACGTTAGTCTCTGCATGCTACCGGACTCTAAGTTTGACGGATAGCGAAATAGTGTTTATACAGATAACCACTTGGGTATCTCCGTCTGCCACCTAACTTCACGGATTATAATCAACAGCAATCGTTTGTGCGGATAACAGCTTGGGTATCTCCGCATGTCACCCGACTTCACGGGTCAGGATGACACAAACCGTTTGTACGGATAACCGCTTGGGTATCTCCACATGTCACCCGACTTCATGGGTCAGGATGACAAAGGTGCTAAAGACGATGTAAGTCTCTGCTTGTCAACGGGTTTGCTTGCCCCTGATTGTCAAAGGGTGCAAAAGACGACGTTAGTCTCTGCATGCTACCGGACTCTGAGTTTGACGGATAGCAAAATAGTGTTTATACGGATAACGCCTTGGGTATCTCCGCATGTCACCTGACATCACTGGTCAGGTTGACGAAGGTGCAGAAGATGACGTAAGTCTCCGCGTGTCAACGGGTTTGCTTGCCCCTCATTGATAAAGGGTGCAGAAGACGACGTTAGTCTTTGCATACTACCAGACATTGAGTCTAACGGATAGCGAAAGAGTGTTTATACGGATAACCACTTGGGTATCTCCCTCTACAACCTAACTTCTCGAGTTAGTATTAACAGACATCGTTTATGCAGATAACCACTTGGGTATCTCTGAATGTCACCTGACTTCATGGGTCAGGATTAACAGAAACTATTTGAATGGATAACAGTTTTGGTATCTCTGCATGTCTCCTGACTTAACGGGTCAGGATGACAACATGACGTGAGTCTCCGCCTGTCGACCGGTTTGCTTGCCCTTGATTGACAAAGGGTGTAGAAGACGACGTTAGTCTCTTTATACTACCGGACTCTGAGTTTGACGGATAGCGAAAGAGTGTTTATATAGATAACCACTTGGGTATCTCCGCCAGCCACCTAACTTCATGCGTCAGGATTAACAGAAATCGTTTGTACGGATAACCGCTTGGGCTTCACGGGTCTGGATGACAAGACGACGTAAGTCTCCGTGTGTCAATGGGTTTGCTTTCCCTTCATTGACAATGGGTGTAGAAGACGACATTAGTCTCTGCATGGTACCAGACTCTGAGTGTGACGGATTGCGAAAGAGTGTTTATACGGATGACCACTTGGGTATCTCCGCCTGCCACCTAACTTCACAAGTTAGGATCAACCGAAATCGTTTGTGCGAATAACCACTTGGGTATCTCCACATGTCACCCGACTTCATGGGTCAGGATGACAAAGGTGCTGAAGACGATGTGAGTCTCCGCATGTCAACGGGTTTGCTTGCCCCTGATTGAAAAAGGGTGCAAAACACGACGTTATTCTCTGCATGCTATCGGACTCTGAGTTTGACGGATAGCGAAATAGTGTTTATATGAATAACCACTTGGGTATCTCCGTCTGCCACCTAACTTCACGGATTATAATCAACAGCAATCGTTTGGATAATAGCTTGGGTATCTTCGCATGTCACCCGACTTCACGGGTCAGGATGACACAAACTGTTTGTACGGATAACCGCTTGGGTATCTCCGCATGTCACCTGGCTTCACTGGTCAGGATGACGAAGGTGCAGAAGACGACGTAAGTCTCCGCATGTCAAAGGGTTTGCTTGCCCCTGATTGATAAAGGGTGCAGAAGACGACGCTAGTCTTTGCATGCTACCGGACATTGAGTCTGACGGATAGCGAAAGAGTGTTTATACGGATAACCACTTGGGTATCTCCCTCTGCAACCTAACTTCACGAGTTAGGATTAACTGACATCGTTTATGCGGATAACCACTTGAGTATCTCCGAATGTCACCTGACTTCACAGGTCAGGATTAACAGAAACTGTTTGAACGGATAACCGTTTGGTTATCTCCGTATGTCACCTGACTTAACGGGTCAGGATGACAAGATGATGTGAGTCTCCGTCTGTCGACGGGTTTGCTTGCCCTTGATTGACAAAGGGTGTAGAAGACAACGTTAGTCTCTGTATGCTACCAGACTCTGAGTCTGACGGATAGCGAAAGAGTGTTTATACAGATAACCACTTGGGTATCTCCGCCTGCCACCTAACTTCACGGGTTAGGATTAACAGAAATTGTTTGTACGGATAACCGCTTGGGCTTCACGGGTCAGGATGACAAGACGACGTAAGTCTCCGCGTGTCAACGGTTTTGCTTGCCCTTAATTCACAAAGGGTGTAGCAGACGACGTTAGTCTCTACATGCTACCGAACTCTGAGTGTGACGGATTGCGAAAGAGTGTTTATACAGATAACCACTTGGGTATCTCCGCCTGCCACATAACTTCACAGGTTAGGATCAACAGAAATCGCTAACTTCACAGGTTAGGATCAACAGAAATCGTTTGTGCGGATAACCACTTGGGTATCTCCGCATGTCACCTGACTTCACGGCTCATGATCACAGAAACCATTTGTACGGATAACCGCTTGGGTATCTCCGCATGTCACCTGACTTCACGGGTCAGGATTTCAAAGGTGCAGAAGACGATGTAAGTCTCCGCGTGTCAACGGGTTTGCTTGCCTCTGATTGACAAATGGTGCAGAAGATGACGTTAGTCTCTGCATGCTACCGGATTCTGAGTCTGACGGATAGTGAAAGAGTGTTTATACGGATAACCACTTGGGTATCTCCACCTACCACCTAACTTCACGGGTTAGGGTTAACAGAAATCGTTTGAGCGGATAGCCACTTGGGTATCTCTGCATGTCATTGGACTCACAGGTCATGATTGAAAAAGATGGTGCGATCGACAAAAGCAAGGCTTTTGCTCCTACGTATCCTCAATTTGTGATGTGGAACTCAAACCTACGTAGTTCTTTAGAAAGCGGTGTGAGACTAAAAGAGTCTCTACTGGAAGATGCTGACATCTCCGGAGACGGTGCAGATGACCATATTGGTCTCTGCTTGTCAATCTGACTTGGGGTCTCCGAATGACGAGGTGTGGATAACTATAAGGTGTCTCTGCATGCTACCGAACTCTTGGGTCATGATAGCAAAAGGTGGGGTGGTCGACAAAAGTGAGGCTTTTGCTCCTACGTATCCTCAATTTGTGACGAGGAATTCAGACCTACGTAGTTCTTTCAAAAGTGAGACTAAAATAGTCTCGGTGTTCTTTCACTAAAATGTGAACATGCATTAGTAAAGAAACAAAACCTCCAACTGATCAGAGCAACATATAATTTCTGGTGAAAAACAATGTGTCTATTGGGGAAGGAGAGCATGCTGATAAAATTTTCTCATAACCACAAATGAGATTTCAGATGTTAGCGTTTCATTTCTAAACGACCATTTAGAGGAAACACTTGATCCAACAAAATAGAAGAAAATCACTCAAAGTGTACCAATCTCACATAGGTAAGTGTTTTATCCTAATTTTGAACCATAGATATGTCATGACTTGATTTTGCGTATCATTTCCTATCAAATCAAAAATTATGTGCGTGATCATGGATCAATAGGACTTTTTCGGGAATGGTGTTTTTTTGGTGGGAAATTTGGCTCTGAGTGTTTGGGCCTTTTCCTTTTCTATTTTTGTTTAGTGTGAGGTGAAAAAGTCGCTAGCGCACAAGATTTTGGTTGGTAATCAAAGAGAGAGGACCACTTCAAGTCATGGTTTCGTTTCTTTTCTTGTTTGCTTGTGACAATTCTGTATTGTTCAATTTCTTTTGTTCTCTTTCGATCTTTGATTGGGAATCTTTCTTTTTTTTTCCTTTGTTTTCTTCCAATCTTTGATTGGGAATTTTCTTCTTTTGCTTTCTTTCAGTCTTTGATTGGGAACTTTCTTTTCTTTGTTTTCTTCTGAGGGCAAGGATGGACATTCCCACCCTGGGTCAAGGTTTATGGTAAGTTGGGATTTTGGCTCAAGGCTTGTAGAACGGTTGGACATGATATATGTCAAGGTGTGGGTTTGGCCAGCGGTTCAGGAATAAAGGGGATGTCCCACATTATTTCCATGACACACATGCAACAATGATGATTTGGAAATTTTATGCAAAACTAGTCATGCACGCACCCATGTGGACACTCAAGCATCAAGTTTTTATGGTCACGTGACACTGGGGCTCAAGATTCATTTTCCCTATTAAGTCAACCCAGTGTTTCCAAAACATGTTCTTTTATCAATTCATGCATTCATCCGAGTCCATTTTGGGTGTTCGGGAAAATTTTCACAGCATTCACCCTTCAGGTGTATACACATTTTTTCAAAAAACACCCTTTGTTTTGATCGGTGAATCTTTTTGAAAGAAAAGTTGGAAGTTATTTCTTTTCAAAAGCATGCTGGCTTTTTAGCTGAAAGATATATTTTTTGTTCTTGTTTGTTTTTATTTGCTTTTTTTTAGATATTTTGCTACCTAAACATATGTATATTTTTGTGAGGTATTTTTGCTATATACATGTATATCCAAGGTATCTTGCTACCTAAACATACATACATACATACATACACACACACACACACACACACACACACACACACACACACATATATATATATATATATATATATATATATATATATATATATATATATATATATATATTGTGAGGTATTCTTGCTATATACATGCATATCTAAGGTATTTTCACTACCTAAACACACATACATATATTTTGTGAGGTATGACTACCTTCTGAGCTTGTGCTTGTTTTATTTAAATTCCTAGGATCATGAGCAACTAGGTGTGTCCTACTATGACTTGAGAAACAAAAGGTGATCAAATAACAAGCAGAAATTTAAAGGGTACTAGATTGCCTCCTAGTAGCGCTTCTTTATGTTGGACCTTGTGGCCTCAGATATCTTAAGAAGGGGGGGGTTGAATTAAGATAACAAGAACTATTCCCCAATTTAAATCTTGCTCTCTCTCTTTAGATTAACAATGCATCCTTAACATGAATTACTCAAAAGATAATTCAGAATAAACTTCTTTAAAGGCAAAAGATAAATAGCAATAAATAAAAGAAGTTTAAGGGAAGAGAGAAATGCAAACTTGATTTATACTGGTTCGGTCACTTCTTGTGCCTACGTCCAGTACTCAAGCAACCCACTTGAGATTTTCCACTCTCTTTGTAAAATCCTTTTACAAAGTCTGAATCACACAGGGACAACCCTTCCCTTGTGTTCAGGAATCCTTTACAACAAGAGACCCTCGGTCTCTTAACCCCTTTTCAGAAGTAAAAGAAAAGAAGAAGAAATCTCTCTTGAAAGAGACAGATTGTACAATGAAGATCAATCACAATTCCTTATTTGAATATGCAAGTGTTTGACCAAGGAATCTTTGAGAGGATAAGACATTTTGGGCAATCAAAAACTCTCTCTTATTATTCGTGTTTCCAAGTCACATATAAATAGACCTTTGATGGCCATTCATAAACCATTTGAATAGATGTGACTCTTGAAAGTTATTTTCTGAAAATCTCCTCTGGTAATCGATTACAATAGTTGTGTAATCGATTACAGGCTTTAATATTTGAATTAAAACGTTTATTAACTGCTGGTAATCGATTACCAATATGGTGTAATCGATTACACAGTCTAAAATTTGAATTCAAATATTTAGTAGCTGTTGTAAAGCATTTTTGGCCACTGGTAATCGATTACATCCTCTGGTAATCGATTACCAGAGAGTAAATCTCTTGAAAAACACTTTTTAACATGCATTACTTGGCCAAACCTTTTGCTATATCAATTAGGAATTTCCTTCCTAATGTACTAGTGATCATCTTGATGTTGTGGCTTGTATTCTTGAATCATTTGCATCATTTGCTTTTCTTCATCATGATCATCATCAAAACACCAAAGGCATTTGCATCTACAATCTCCCCCTTTTTGATGATGACAATACAATACCTGAGATCAAGATTCAAGCAAGCAACAACCAATTGTGTATAGATAAAATGTGCGTTTACTCCCCCTATATTTCGGAATTTATGATCACTTTTATCACTTGATTTCTAAGCTTTTTGATCATCATCAAAACACCAAAGATCTTCTACAATCTCCCCCTTTTTGATGATGACAATCCCTGAAATCAAGACAAACCATATACAAGATGATAGCATGTTCACACAGCCCTTACTCCCCCTATCTTTTAGCATGTATGCCTATGCCTAACTTTAATGAGTAGTTTAATTGATTTCTAACCCAAGGTCTCTCAAGTTCTCTCCCCCTTTGGCAACATCAAAAAGAACTAGACAACACAATCAAAAACCAAACACAATAAATATCCAAACAACGCCATTCATGAAGCCAAAATAAAACCATACATTTGCATAATCAACTAAAGCAATGTCTAGAAATATAATTATAGTGGAAGACTACGATAACTAGATCAATAAAAAGCCAAATACACGGCGTTAAAACAGAGTACTAATAATACTTAATTACTAATAAGACTTAGTCTTAATAATAACTTATAAGCTAAGAGGATGATGGAAGCGGTGGTGGTGGATCAAAACAAGTACGGATGAAGGAGACATCTTCTTCAACTTTGGTGATCCTTGATTCCATGGCATCAAACCGCATGTCGACTTGCAATTCCATATTATCAAACTTGTCACCAACAAAAGTTTGAAGACCATCGAACTTTTCCAAAAGCTTTCGAAGAAGAGAGGAATTATCTTCAACTGGTTGGTTGCTTTCATCATCAGCGGGTGGAGCACCCTTTTTGACCCAAGAGCCATCAAGCTCTTTGCGGTAACCAAAAGAAGCAATCACAGCAGCACCAATTAAAAAGGATCTCTTGATTGGAACGTAAGGTTCAGAATCAAGAGGAATTTGAAAATGGTGGAAAAAGAGAGTGACAAGCTGTGGATATGGTAGTGGAGCATTTAATCGCAATGCCTTATGCATGCGATATCTGACTAAGTGTGCCCAGTCAAGTTGACGCCCTGTATGAAAGGCCCACATGATAATTAGATCTTCCTCAGAAACCTGGGCAAGGTTGGAAGATCGTGGAAGCAAAATACGCACAATTAAATAGTGAAGGATGCGGCTTTCAAAAGCCAATGACCCGTCAAGAAGACGTCCGGTCATATCCGCATTGTTGGTGCAAACCAACTGGCGGGCATCATGGGTAGAGAAATCAAATTTCCAGTCGTCATTCAGTGTACCTTCAAATGGTACACCGTCACTGGGTAATTTGGTTAAGTCATGGAAAAGGGACTGGTCAATGACCATTTTTATCCCAAAAATTTCAGAAATTAGAGTGCTGTCCTGAATTTCAAGATTACAATAAAAAGCTTTAACCAATTCAGGATAAATAGGCAATTGTAATGACATAAAAGGTAGAAGACCTAAGTTCTGAAAGGCTTGAATGCAATCAAAGGTTTCAGCAGAAAAGAATTCCATATCAATAAACTTAGGGTCGATAATGGAATTAGATGAGAAAAGATTGGAGTACCGTTTCTGCTGTTCATCGGAAGAAAACACTGGGGAAGAGGACAATGATGGTGGAATTGGTGCTGTGGATGCACTAGTGGCTCCGGAAGGATGAGCTCTTGAAGCCGAAGCGGAGGCGGAAGAACCCTTTCGTTTCTTTGACGATTCTGCCATTTGAAGGGGTGTTTGCAGATTTTAATCGGTGAAAGCAAAAGAGAAACGAAAAAGAAGAAGATCGCAATTTACGGGAGTTGATTTCATGGAGAAATGAGTGAGATATGAAGATTTGGAGGTTTGGGAATGGAAGAACGTCGTGAGAGAAAAGGGGCTGCGCAGGGATTTCTGGAAAATGTGATATTTATAGACGAGGACGCGTTGTAATCGATTACAAGGCTTGGTAATCGTTTACAAGAGTAATAAGCCTTCTGGTAATCGATTACAGGATGTTGTAATCGATTACAGGCTGCCTGTTCTTGTGTAATCGATTACACTATATGGTAATCGATTACCAGACCATAAACTAGACTAGTTCCTCTAAAATAACCTATGCTTATGCTAAATACATCTAACACTATCAATCATCATCACTAATCTGTATTTAATTCATTCAACTAAGTATTAATCAAACAATTAACACACACCAATCAAATATAATCAAATACTTACAATTAAACACAATCAAACAAAAGCACTCATCAAAACATAATCATAACTATCAATCAAAAACATTAATGGCAATCAAATACTTAAGGAGTAAACAAGCATCAAAAACTTAATCAAAAGTTAACAATCATAGACAAAAATCATCAAAGTAATCAATCAATGACAAGTGACCTGTTGGTATCATTTGATATTACTTGTTGGGCTTACTTGTTAAACAAGTGGCCTCTGTTTGTTGAATAAACTTTGATGTATGCCATGTGTTTGGAGAAATTGTTATCAATGTATCGTTTTTGCTCTTCTCCGTTTTCATAGTCTTTCAACATGATACCCAGATTTATGATTTTATTTTTGTGAATCACTTGAAGAAATTTTTTTTTTTTTTTTTTATTTTCTTCCCAAGTGATCTATGCTTTCTTTTCTTTCTTTTCTTTGAGATTCCTCTTGTCGGATTTTTCAATCCTTCTTTCAAAGACAAGATAATCGGATCTCATGTGCCAAGGTTGATTACTTTCATAGCATGATGGGGCTAAGGAAGAGTCTTCTTCTTTCTTCTTTGTATTGATGTTTGATTTTCTTTTATTTCTTTTGTTTCTCAGAAATTTATTGAACCTTTTCACAAAGAGTCTGAAATCATCATCATCTTCTTCTGTTTCAGTCAAGTCCTCTTTGTCACTTTCTTCTTGAATAAAAGATGATGAGGTTCTGAGTGTTATTCCTTTTCTCTTTATATCATTCTCTTCATGGTGATGAAGTCTCATAAGTTCCATTTCATGTTGTTGAAGTTTTCCAAAGAGAGTGGCAAGAGACATATTAGTGAGATTTCTTGATTCTGCAATTGCTGTTACTTTTGGTTGCCATTGCCTGCTTAAACATCTCAACACTTTGTTAATCAGATCTTCATTAGGAAATATTTTTCCCAAAGATGCAAGATGATTAACTATACAAGTAAATCTCTTCTGCATATCTTCTATGGTCTCATATTGAAACATTTTGAACATTTCATATTCATGTATAAGAGTGTTTATTCTAGATCTCTTGACATCGGTTGTGCCTTCATAGGTTACTTGCAAAGTATCCCACATTTCTTTTGCATTTTTACAATTTGAGACTCTAAAAAATTCATCCATGCCTAATGCAGAAGTGATTATATTTTTGGCCTTTAAATTGTATTGAACCTTTCTTCTTTCATCATCATTCCATTCTTCTCTTGGTTTTTCTATAATTACATTTCCCACTACCTTTGTAGGAATAAAAGGACCAACTTTAATGGCATCCCATATATTTAAATCTATGGCTTCAATAAGAATCTGCATTCGGGTTTTCCAATAGTGATAACCCTCGCCATTGAACATAAAAGGCCTATTAATAGAATTTCCCTCAAGAAATGGAAAGTTGGATGAGGCCATATCTATTCTTGAAGTTTTTAAACTTTATACAAGAATCCCGCTCTGATACCACTTGTTGGACCTTGTGGCCTCAGATATCTTAAGAAGGGGGGGGTTGAATTAAGATAACAAGAACTATTCCCCAATTTAAATCTTGCTCTCTCTCTTTAGATTAACAATGCATCCTTAACATGAATTACTCAAAAGATAATTCAGAATAAACTTCTTTAAAGGCAAAAGATAAATAGCAATAAATAAAAGAAGTTTAAGGGAAGAGAGAAATGCAAACTTGATTTATACTGGTTCGGTCACTTCTTGTGCCTACGTCCAGTACTCAAGCAACCCACTTGAGATTTTCCACTCTCTTTGTAAAATCCTTTTACAAAGTCTGAATCACACAGGGACAACCCTTCCCTTGTGTTCAGGAATCCTTTACAACAAGAGACCCTCGGTCTCTTAACCCCTTTTCAGAAGTAAAAGAAAAGAAGAAGAAATCTCTCTTGAAAGAGACAGATTGTACAATGAAGATCAATCACAATTCCTTATTTGAATATGCAAGTGTTTGACCAAGGAATCTTTGAGAGGATAAGACATTTTGGGCAATCAAAAACTCTCTCTTATTATTCGTGTTTCCAAGTCACATATAAATAGACCTTTGATGGCCATTCATAAACCATTTGAATAGATGTGACTCTTGAAAGTTATTTTCTGAAAATCTCCTCTGGTAATCGATTACAATAGTTGTGTAATCGATTACAGGCTTTAATATTTGAATTAAAACGTTTATTAACTGCTGGTAATCGATTACCAATATGGTGTAATCGATTACACAGTCTAAAATTTGAATTCAAATATTTAGTAGCTGTTGTAAAGCATTTTTGGCCACTGGTAATCGATTACATCCTCTGGTAATCGATTACCAGAGAGTAAATCTCTTGAAAAACACTTTTTAACATGCATTACTTGGCCAAACCTTTTGCTATATCAATTAGGAATTTCCTTCCTAATGTACTAGTGATCATCTTGATGTTGTGGCTTGTATTCTTGAATCATTTGCATCATTTGCTTTTCTTCATCATGATCATCATCAAAACACCAAAGGCATTTGCATCTAAAATCTCCCCCTTTTTGATGATGACAATACAATACCTGAGATCAAGATTCAAGCAAGCAACAACCAATTGTGTATAGATAAAATGTGCGTTTACTCCCCCTATATTTCGGAATTTATGATCACTTTTATCACTTGATTTCTAAGCTTTTTGATCATCATCAAAACACCAAAGATCTTCTACACTTTAACGTCTTCAGCAGGACACGTGATGACTTGTCGGTCACGGACCTAGTACTTTTGCTTACCTTTGGCTTTGGACTTGGTCGTCTGCTGGTCGACCACGGGTCATAGGAAACGCTCCAACTTTTGTAGATGAGCTTAAGGGCTCTGGAGGTGGCAGTACTTCTTGTTGAAAGCCCTGTTAATAGGGGCCTGATGACCCTACTGGGGGTGACGGGCACTCCGTAGAACTAACAGCGGCCCGTAATCAGAGCTGGAAACCCCAGGACCATGTTGGACTTCTTTGAGTCCACTAGGTGTCTTGCAGGCACGATCCCTGCAAACAATAGATGACATCAGAAATCAGTTGAGTGATGTGCATACTTACCTATGTCACGATGGGATGACCTTGCTGGGGGAGACGGGCACCCAGTAGGACTGACAGAGGCCCGTAACCAGAGCTGGAAACCCCAGGGACCTGTTGGACTTCTCTGGGTCCACCGGGTGTCTTGTGGGCATGATCTCTGCAAATAGTGGATGGCATCAAAAATCAATTAAGCCACGTGCATACTTACCTATGTCATGATGGCACATACCAAATGATACTTCCGCAGGGGGAGATCGACATTATGGTCACTAGGCAGAATGTTGCTAAGTAGCAACGTCATCCATATCTATGTAAGAGTGGTCATGTTGGTGCGCATGATCTGCACTCGTCTCTTTGCAGCGGCGCGGGTGAAATCTTGCCCCGGTATGCATAGTAGCTGCGAGATAGCATCCTTCTCTGGTTGTGCTCGCACATTTGGCCCTCCTCCAAGATCAGGGGGTGGCTCAGTAATAGATAAAAGGAAACTACTGGCCCCTTAACCGAGAGAGCAAGTCTTAGTTAAGCATTAGGGGAAGAGGACCTTAAATTCTCTTAAGGTGCGGATGTGGAGCCCACTGAAAGTGAGAACGCATAGCCCTCTAAAGGTGAGGGCGTTCAACCCTCTGAAGTCAACGGCGTGTAGCCCTCTGAAGGCAACGACGTGTAGTCCCCTGAAGGCAAGGGCGTGTAGCCTTCTAAAGGAGAGGACGTCCAGTCCTCTGAAGGTGAGGACGTGTAGTCCTCTAAAGGCGAGGGCGCGCAGTCCTCTAAAGGTAAGGACATGTAGTCCTCTGATGGCGAGGACATGTAGTCCTCTGAAGGTAAGGACGTGTAGTCCTCAGAAGGTGAGGGCATGTAGCCCTCTAAAGGCGAGGACGAGTAGTCCTTCTAAGGTGATGGCGTGTAGCCCTCTGAAGGCGATGACATGTAGTCCTCTGAAAGCGAGGGCGTGTAGCCCTCTGAGGGTGAGGATGTGTATTCCTCTAAAGGCGAGGGCGTGGAGCCCTCTCAAGGTGAGGACGTGTAGACCTCTAAAGGAGAGGACGTGTAATTCTCTTGAGGGTGAGGACTTATAGTCCACTAAGGGCGAGGGCATGTAACCCTTTGAAGGTGAGGACATGTAGCCCTCGGAAGGCGAGGACGTGTAGTCCTCTGAAGGCGAGGGCGTGTAGCCCTTCGAAAGTGAGGGCATGCAGCCCTCTAAAGGCGGGGGCGTGTAGCCCTCTAAAGGCGAGGGCGAACAGGCCTCTAAAGATGAGGGCATGCAGGCCTCTAAAGGCGAGGGCGTGCAGCCTTCTGAAGGCGAGGATGTGTAGTCCTCTGAATGCGAGGACGTGTAGTCCTCTAAAGGCGAGGACGTGTAGTCCTCAAAAGGCGAGGGCGCGTAGCCCTCAGATGGCGAGGACGTGTAGTCCTCTGAATAGGAGGACGTGTAGTCCTATGAAGGCGACGGCTTGCAGCCCTCTGAAGGCGGAGACGTGTATTCCTCTGAAGGAGAGGGCATATAGTCCTCTAGAGGCGAGGGCGTGTAGCCCTCTTAAGGAGAGGACGTGCATTCCTCTAAATATGAGGACGTGTAGTCCTTTGAAGGCGAGGGCGTGCAGCCCTCTAAAGGTAAGGACATGTAGTCCTCTGATGACGAGGACGTGTAGTCCTTTGATGGTGAGGACGTGTAATCCTCGGAAGGTGAGGGCATGTATCCCTCTGAAGGCGAGGACGAATAGTCCTCAAAAGTTGAGGGCGTGTAGCCCTCTGAAGGCGATGACGTGTAGTCCTTTGAGAGCGAAGACGTGTAGCCCTCTGAAGGTGAGGATGTGTAGTCCTCTGAAGGTGAGGGCGTGTAGCCCTCTCAAGGTGAGGACGTGTAGTCCTCTAAAGGGGAGGACGTGTAGTTCTCTTAAGGGTGGAGACATATAGTCCACTAAGGGCGAGGGCTTGTAGCCCTCTAAAGGTGAGGACATGTAGCCCTCTGCAGGCGAGGACGTGTACTCCTCTGAAGGCGAGGGCATGAAGCCCTCCGAAGGCGAAGGCGTGCAGCCCTCTGAAGGCGAAGGCGTGTACCCTCTGATGGCGAGGGCAAACAACCCTCTAAAGATGAGGGCATGTAGCCCTCTGAAGGCGAGGGCGTGTAGCCCTCTGAAGGCGAGGACGTGTAGTCCTCTAAATGCGAGGACGTGTAGTCCTCTGAACGCGAGGACGTGTAGTACTCTAAAGGCGACGGCGCGTAGCCCTCAGATGACGAGGACGTCTAGTCCTCTGACGGGGAGGACGTGTAGTCCTATGAAGGCGAGGGCGTGCAGCCCTCTGAAGGCGAGGACGTATAGTCCTCTGAAGGCGAGGGCGTTCAACCCTCAGAAGTCGAGGGCGTGTCACCCTCTGAAGGCGAGGATGTGTAGTCCTCTGAAGGCAAGGGCGTGTAGCCCTCTGAAGGAGAGGACGTGTAGCCCATTGAAGGTGAGGACGTGTAGTCCTCTGAAGGTGAGGGCGTGCAGCCCTCTAAAGGTAAGGACATGTAGTCCTCTGATGGCAAGGACGTCTTGTCCTCTGAAGGTGAGGACGTGTAGTCCTCGGAAGGTGGGGGCATGTAGCCCTCTGAAGGCGAGGACGAGTAGTCCTCTTAAGGCGAGGGCGTGTAGCCCTCTCAAGGCGATGACGTGTAGTCCTCTGAAAGCGAGGGCGTGTAGCCCTCTGAAGGTGAGGTTGTGAAGTCCTCTGAAGGCGCAGGCGTGTAGCCTTCTCAAGGTGAGGACATGTAGTCCTCTAAAGGCGAGGACGTGTAGTTCTCTTGAGGGTGAGGACGTATAGTCCACTAAGGGCAAGGGTGTGTAGCCCTCTGAAGGTGAGGACATGTAGCCCTTTGAAGGCGAGGATGTGTAGTCCTCTGAAGGCGAGGGCGTATAGCCCTCCGAAGGCGAGGGCGTTAAGCCCTCTGAAGGTGAGGGCGTGTAGCCCTCTGAAGGCGAGGGCGAACAGCCCTCTGAAGATAAGTGCATGTAGCCCTCTGAAGGCGAGGGCGTGCAGCCCTCCGAAGGCGAGGATGTGTTGTCCTCTAAATGCGAGGACGTGTAGCCCTCTGAAGGTGAGGACGTGTAGTCCTCTAAAGGCGAGGGCGTGTTGTCCTCTGAAGACGTGGGCATGCAGCCCTTTGTAGGTGAGGACGTGTAGTCCTTTGAAGGCGAGGACGTGCAGTCCTCTGAAGGTGAGGACGTGTAGTCCTCTGAAGGATAGGGCGTGTAGCCCTCTCAAGGTGAGGACGTGTAGTCCTCTTAAGACGGGGACGTGTAGTCCTCTGAAGGCGAGGGCGTGTTGCCCTCTGAAGGTGGGGACATGTAGCCCTCTGAAGGCGAGGACGTGTTGTTCTCTGAAGGGGAGGACGTGTAGACCTATGAAGGCGAGGGTGTGCATCCCTCTGAAGGCGAGGACGTGTAGCCCTCTGCCGGCGAGGACGTGTAGTCCTATGAAGGCGAGGGCATGTAGCCCTTTGTAGGTGTGGACTTGTAGTTCTCTGAAGGAGAGGGCGTGTAGCCCTCTCAAGGTGAGGACGTGTAGGCCTCTGAAGACGAGGACGTGTAGTCCTCTGAAGGCGAGGGCGTGTTGCCCTCTGAAGGTGGGGACATGTAGCCCTCTGAAGGCGAGGACATGTAGTCTTCTAAAGGCGAGGGCGTGCAGCCCTCTAAAGGCGAGGGCATGTAGCCCTCTGAAGGTGAGGCGAGCAACCCTCTGAAGATGAGGGCGTGTAGCCCTCTGAAAGCTAGGGCGTGCAGCCCTCTGAAGGCGAGGATGTGTAGTCCTCTGTATGTGAGGATGTGTAGTCCTCTGAAGGCGAGGACGTGTAGTCCTCTGAAGGCGAGGACTTGTAGTCCTTTGAAGGCGAGGACGTGTAGTTCTCTGAAGGCGAGGGTGCGTAGCCCTCTGATTGCGAGGACGTGTAGTCCTCTGAAGGGAAGGACGTGTGGTCCTATGAAGGCGAGGGCGTGCAGCCCTCTGATGGCGAGGACGTGTAGTCCTCTGAAAGTGAGGGCGTGTAGCCCTCTGAAGGTGAGGACATGTAGTCCTCTAAAGGCGAGGGCGTGTTGCCCTCTGAAGGTGGGGACATGTAGCCCTCTGAAGGCGAGGACATGTAGTCTTCTAAAGGCGAGGGCATGCAGCCCTCTAAAGGCGAGGGCATGTAGCCCTCTGAAGGTGAGGCGAGCAACCCTCTGAAGATGAGGGCGTGTAGCCCTCTGAAGGCTAGGGCGTGCAGCCCTCTGAAGGCGAGGATGTGTAGTCCTCTGTATGTGAGGATGTGTAGTCCTCTGAAGGCGAGGACGTGTAGTCCTCTGAAGGCGAGGACTTGTAGTCCTCTGAAGACGAGGACGTGTAGTTCTCTAAAGGCGAGGGTGCGTAGCCCTCTGATGGCGAGGACGTGTAGTCCTCTGAAGGGGAGGACGTGTAGTCCTATGAAGGCGAGGACGTGCAGCCCTCTGATGGCGAGGACGTGTAGTCCTCTGAAAGTGAGGGCGTGTAGCCCTCTGAAGGTGAGGACATGTAGTCCTCTAAAGGCAAGGGCGTGTAGTCCTCTGAATGTGAGGAAATGTAGCCCTCTGAAGGTGAGGGCGTGTAGCCCTCTAAAGGCAAGGGCGTGCAGCCCTCTGAAGGCGAGGGTGTGTAGTCCTCTGAAGGCGAGGGTACTAGTACCCAGGGCCCACCCTTAAGAGACAGCACGAGATTGACTCATTGAGAGGGTCGGCCATCCTAAATTTAAAAGGTTGGACATTAGTTGTAAGAAATCTATGCAATTAACATTATTTTTAGGGATGCAGATGCATGCAACTTTCATCTTGAAATGCGGTAAATACAAACTTCGTATGCAACAATGCAATGTCATGGAAAGTTGTATAATGTTCAAGACATTTTTTCCCTATTTTGTGATTTTGATTTGATTTTTGAAAGAGGTGATAAGTCATGCAACCTTATCCTATCTTTTGCAAATCTCTTCGGGAACTCCCTTAGAGTGTATGTTCTGTTTGATTTAGTTACTTGACCATTTTGGAGTGACGGCAATGGAGCCGTTTGACGTTTAATCAATCCATTGAAATCCCAGGGTTTGTCCCCCTTTTATGGTTAAAAACATCGACGATGGGAACTTTTGATCTGCCCCTAAGTTCGCTTGAGGCTCATGCACGGTGCCCCTCATTGTCCCAGTGTAAGGCTTTGAGGTACCAATCATTGTCTTTCGTCATGACCTTGTAGCAGGGAACCTATTGGGTGAGAACTAATCTGCCCCTAGGTTCACTTGAGGTTTATGCATGGTGCCTTTCATTGCCCCAGTGTAGGGCTCTGAGTTAACCATCGTTGTCTTTCGTCATGACCTTATAGCAGGGAACCTATTAGGTGAGAACTTCTAATCTACCCCTAGGTTCGCTTGAGGTTTATGCATGGTGCCTTTCATTGCCCCAATGTAGGGCTCTGAGGTAACCATCGTTGTTTTGCTTTCACAACCTTGTAGCAAGGAAGAATGAAAGAAGTGGTTGATTCTTGCAAAAAGAATTTTCCAAGGACGAGAAATAGTTGAAGGATTTTTTTCAGTTGACGGATTAAGTCAAATGACTCCTATTCTTGATAACTCACTTCTCTCTATAAAAGACAAACTTTCTGGAATGATAAAATGAGGTCACATGAACGTCTATATTTTACTTGAAAAGACAGTCAATCAAATGCTTTTTTTCCTTTTCTTTTTGAACTTTTCTGCTTTACTCGTTGTTTACGGCATCCTCACCAAATGTGTAGCACGAGTAATTGAATGGTCTTGGAAGTCCAAACTCAGGAGCGTATGTCGCTTGAGCAAACAAACCAATGGCTTGCACCCACATTCCAGTGGAAGCAAAGATGTAATTACAAGAGGATGACGGACAAAGATGTCAAATTTATCCATTTTATTTACATTGTAACTATGGTTTACAATAATCGCATAAACTTGAAAATCCTGATGAGTCATTAGAGACATCTAACAATAGCTTTCAAAATTACCCCATGTGTGGTGTCGCTTGTCAATGTTAGGATTCACAAGCGATTCTCCTCAAATTTCAGCCAGCCCGCATCAATTAGACTTTGCACCTTACGCTTCGAGGTCATACAGTGCTCAATGGAATGTCTCGGAACTCCTCCATGATATGCACATGTTGCATTCGAGTCGTATCCTCGGAAAAATGAAGGGTTAGGAAACCTAGCAGGGGTTATGGCTACCATTGCATTATCAAGTAGGTAAGGGAGCAAGTTAGCATAGGACACCAGAATTGGGGTGAATTCTACAGGCTTTTTGCTGCAAAATTCCTTCCTTGGTTGGTGTTTTGGTTCGTGCTAAAGGTGGTGTTTAGCATTCGTTGTGTGGTAGGTGGATTTTGTGGTTGATTTAGGGATGGCCTTTGTAGATAATTGGGTGGTGAGTAAGGAGAAGGGTTGTTATTGGCTGAGTAATGATATTGTTGGGTTGGTGGGAAACTTGGCCGTATAGGAATGGCAGTCATAGCATGGGTTTCTCCCTCATTCTCACCCTCTTCATTTGCCCCAGTTTTTGCATTTATCAAAACATGATGATCAGATTTTCCTCTTTTCAGACCCACTTCAATCATTTCGCCCTCAAAGACCAAATCCACAAAGCTTGAAGGTGTGTAACCCACCATTTTTCATAATAGAACACTAGTAATGTGTCTATTATCATTGTTATCATTTATTTCTCTGTCATCGAGGGAACCACTTGGGCAACCAGATCCCTCCACCTTTGGGCGTATTCTTTGAAAGATCTGTGCCCCCTCTTGCACATGCTCTATAGTTGCATCCTATTCGGAGCCATATCAGAATTGTACCGATACTGCCTAACGAAGACAACCATTAGGTCCTTCCAAGAATGGGGAAGGTTCCAAGTTAGTATACCAAGTGACAGCTACCCCAGTAAGACTTTCTTGGAAGAAATGTATTAGCAGTTCCTCATCTTTTGCGTATGCCCCCATCTTCTGACAATACATCTTTAGATGGTTCTTGGGGAAAGTAGTCCCCTTGTACTTGTCAAAGTCCAGCACCTTGAACTTGGGAGGGGTGATGATATTGGGTACTAGGAACAACTCTTCTAGGTTAGCAAAGGCATAATATTCGCCTCCTTCAATGTCCCTGAGCCTTTCCTCTAGATGATCCAACTCTCCCATTTCTGCCATAGCATGAGGGTTTTTACCCGGTGTGGAATTCAAGGGGTGTGGTTGTGGGTGATACTGAGGGCCCTCCAAAGTGTTTTGCAGGAGTATACAACCAACTGCTTGCCCTTCAGTGGCATATCCGAGGCAAGGCTCGAAGTTGGAAAGATTGTGGTGGGGAATTTCATGTGTCTCCCGCATGGTTTGAGAGACATGTGCATGATCAGTTTGGGGTTTTCAGCTCTCAATGAGTATGGGAGTGGAGTTATTGACATTCTCACTGGGAGTGTACGCCACATTGGGTGGTGTATAGTTGGGAGGCAAGCCATATGGCGGGAAGGCATGCTTGTTTTGAATTTGCACATAATGGGGGCCGCCCATACTTCCCAAATCTTTGCCTACCATATCTGAGGTTGGATGATTCATTTGGTTGAGGCCAGATGGGGGCATCGGGTTCACCTTAGCAATAGCACTGGTAGCGGCAACTGCAACCGCATTGGCTTCCATTATCTTCTTCATGCTCATCATGGCCTCCATCATTGTGGCCATTTGCTCTTTCATGGCCTCCATGTTGGCCTTCATCTGCTCTTGCACCTCCTCTACTTCACCCATTACTCTAGCTCCAGCACGAGTTCGGTAAGGGCGTCGTAAAGCGTGTTCTTTTCTTTCTGATAACAATGATTAAGTTCATTTTTTTTCAAGGAAACAATGCAATGAGCAATGCAACCAATGAAAAGCATGGATGTATACGAATGATGCACAATTGAAGTATTGCAAATTTTTACGCAGGACATGGGGTTGAATCAATTTATATTTTCAACATGGTCCATGGCATGTTGGTCAAAGTGAAACTGGAAGTAACAGGGACATCAGCAGTCCTAAATGTGTTTGGTAGTAGACGAAGCAACAATGTAACTCGATCCATCTTTTGCCCCAATTTTTTGCAAGTTGGTTACTTCCATACTTCAACTTGACTTGATGAACCTTTTCGTAAAAGCATGAGCTTGGTTCAACCCCATAACCCAAGGAATGGCAATTTTGATCGCCAATACTTCGACAACATTTCATAGAGATGAAAGACTCGGGAATATGCTATGCATGGAAAATGTAATGATGAGATTGAGATGCCCGAAGAAACATCATTTCCTAGTTAACCACGCATTAGGTACCATGCTCAATCATTTTGTTTTGTTGTTTTTTTTAGAAATGGGTTTATAATCCCAACATGGTTGGCTCATGGTACCTAACACATGCAACTAAGAATGTAGTGTGAATTTTCATGTTTCCTTTTTTTTTTGTTTTGCAGAGGAAAACACAAGGATCATGCATAAGCAAACATGAAAACAAAAGGTATGCAGTTTGTAGAACAAAAAGTATGTTGAACCCATATGCATGAAGATGCAATGACTCATGCAAAATATGATGCTGGAATATGATAACGTACAAATGCAGGAACGATATGTTCATTATGATGCCATGAAGAGATGCTTATGTGATGCATGATATGAATACATTTACGAACACGAGAGCCTGGAAAATGATCTCTTCTTACTTGCGCATTCGGGGGTGCAGTGCCCCATGTGTGCAGTTAATAAGGTGATATGGACCTTCCGGCTTCCCGTGACAAAAGACAACATACAACGCATGTGTGATGACATGATGCAGATGTGCAAAAGCGCAACAGGGGGATGTACATAGCATGGCCATATCCTCAAATAATCATACAACAAATGCGTACATGACATTTAGGTTATATGCATGGCAGTGTTTAAAAGGCATGCAGCGTGTTCACTTCGTGGCCCTATTTTAGGGACCTAAACGGGAGGAACTAAAAGGCTTTTAGTGATAATTCCCAAGGTGGTCATATCTCTCTTAATGGTTTCTAGAGGTATCATCCCCTTCGAAAAAACATATTGCAGCAGTAGGGACTACCAACAACAACATGCTATCAAAGAGGAAAAACTCTAGATGAGGGTTCACTGTTATCATGCAAGTCGAAGACCCAGCATGACCACAGATTCACCTCCACTCCTTATGTTCCCATGCACCCGGGTATAGAGCCCATTTTCAACTCAGCGTGTGTGCAAAAAGTGTTAGTGTTTTGTGTGCATCAAACGAATAACTATCTATCTCATGCGTACATTTCAAAAACACACTAAAAAGCATCAAAGAGTTATATACAAGAACGTAAGAAAAAAAAATAAACTGACAAAGAGGAAGTCATGATATTGCACGAGATTAGAAGGCCTAACTCTCTAAAAAAAAGTCCCCAGTGGAGTCGCCAACTGTTGCAACCTACCCTTCGGCGGGAAGGCGACGCGGGGCTCACGTGTGCGTCTTCCATGGGAGGAAAATGCGCGGACTCGCCACCAACATTTATTTGAGGAAAACGTCGGAAAAATAGGAAAAGGTGTGGTCTACGAACTTTAAGTATGAAAGATTCGGGAGTTGATTTTACGCATGGGGAAGGTATTAGCACCCCACGCGTCCGTCACAAGGGACGGCAGCCTTTAATCAAGTGTGCAAATATGACTTCAAAATGTTTTATTTTCCTTTTTTTATGTCTTTTTGTGTTTTTATGCTTTTTATGTTTTTTGTATTTTTTATCTTTTTGTGGTCGACAAGGGTGTTTCCCTCGCTCCTACGTATCCTCAATTGCGATGAGGAAATCAGACCTACGTAGTTCTTTTAAAACTAAACGTTGGTTAAGTTGTTTTGATCTTTTTCCGCTAGATCGATTTTAACCGCAAAAAAGTCGTTTAAGGCGTTGGACCAATAAACAATCTTTTGATTCTTTTGGAAGGAGAGAAACGTTAAGGTGTTGGACCGTTAACGATCTCTTGTTTTTGAAAGGAGAGAAACGTTGAGGCGTTAGACCATTAACGATCTCTTTGGGTGGTCGACAAAAGCGGGGCTTTTGCTCCTACATATCCTCAATTGCGATGAGGAAATCAGACCTATGTAGTTCTTGCAAAAGCGGTAAAGTTACATGTTGATTTTATGCTTTTGAACGGTCCATGTTAACCGATAAAAGCCAAGAGGACCGTTTAAGGCGTTGGCCCTTAAAATGGTCTTCAGTGATTTTTGCGGACAAAGCTTGATTTGTGAGTTGATTTTAGCCTTAGTTTCACTTTGGCTATTAGTCAATTCATTCAAGGAAAGTTCCAAAGAAAAATATCTGATTGATTTTTTTGATTATTTTATTCAAAGATAATTTAATTATTTTATTATTATTCTTTCAAGATGTTTGATTATTTTATTATTATTTTGCTTTTTTTTATTTAACCGAGGTTACAACGTGAACGATCAGTTAGATTTTGCTTTAACAGTGATTAAACGAGATTACAACGCAAATGATCGGTTGAAATTCATTTTTACCATTTATTAGGCGAGATAATGGCTTAAACGATCGGTTAAAGCTCGTTAAAAACAGAAGAAAAGAAACCGAAAGTGAACAAAATA
>NW_021143807.1:0-23776 GCF_004193775.1 Glycine soja | reverse complement strand
GGGTCCTCACTTCGGCAATCATGAAACTCAGCTCCAAACTCGAAAGTGGAGGACACATGAACAGCCCTAAGCAATAACATTCACGTGGCTCTGAAAAAGGGTGAGAATGGAGGATTGCCTTGAGGGTCCTCCTTAGGCAATCATGAAACACAGCTCCAAACTCGAAAAGTGGAGGACACATGAACCCTAAGCAATAACATTCATGTGGCTCCGAAAAAGGGAGAATGGAGGATTGCCTTGAGGGTCCTCACTTAGGCAATCATGAAACCAGCTCCAAACTCGAAATGGAGGACACATGAACAGCCCTAAGCAATAACATTCATGTGGTTCGGAAAAGGGTGAGAATGGAGGATTGCCTTGAGGGTCTCACTTAGGCAATCATGAAACTCAGCTCCAAACTCGAAAATGGAGGACACATGACAGCCCTAAGCATAACATTCATGTGGCTTCGGAAAAGGGTGAGAATGGAGGATTGCTTGAGGGTCCCACTTAGGCCATCATGAAACACAGCTCAAACTCGAAAGTGGAGGACACATGAACAGCCTAAGCAATAACATTCATGTGGCTCCAAAAAAGGGTGAGAATGGAGGATTGCCTTGAGGGTCCTCACTTAGGCAATCATGAAACACAGCTCCAAACTCGAAAGTGGAGGACACATGAACAGCCCTAAGCAATAACATTCATGTGGCTCCGAAAAAGGGTGAGAATGGAGGATTGCCTTGAGGGTCCTCACTTAGGCAATCATGAAACACAGCTCCAAACTCGAAAGTGGAGGACACAGAACAGCCCTAAGCAATAACATTCATGTGGCTCGGAAAAAGGGTGAGAATGGAGGATTGCCTTGAGGGTCCTCACTTAGGCAATCATGAAACACAGCTCCAAACTCGAAAGTGGAGGATACATGAACAGCCCTAAGCAATAACATTCATGTGGCTCCGAAAAGGGTGAGAATGGAGGATTGCCTTGGGGGTCCTCACTTAGGCAATCATGAAACACAACTCCAAACTCGAAAGTGAGGACACATGAACACCCTAAGCAATAACATTCATGTGGCTTCGGAAAAGGTGAGAATGGAGGATTGCCTTGGGGTCCTCACTTAGGCAATCATGAAACACAACTCCAAACTCGAAAGTGGTAGGACAGATGAACAGCCCTAAGCAATAACATTCATGTGGCTCGGAAAAGGGTGAGAATGGAGGATGGCCTTGAGGGTCCACACTTAGGCAATCATGAAACACAGCTCCAAACTCGAAAGTGGAGGACACATGAACAGCCCTAAGCAATAACATTCATGTGGCTCGGGAAATGGGTGAGAATGGAGGATGGCCTTGAGGGTCCACACTTAGGCAATCATGAACACAGCTCCAAACTCGAAAGTGGAGGACACATGAACAGCCCTAAGCAATAACATTCATGTGGCTCGGGAAAAGGGTGAGAATGGAGGATGGCCTTGAGGGTCCACACTTAGGCAATCATGAAACACAGCTCCAAACTCGAAAGTGGAGGACACACGAACAACCCTAAGCAATAACATTCATGTGGCTCGGGAAAAGGGTGAGAATGGAGGATTGCCTTGAGGGTCCTCACTTAGGCAATCATGAAATTCAGCTCCAAATTCGAAAATGGTGGACACATGAACAGCCCTAAGCAATAACATTCATGTGGCTCCGAAATAGGGTGAGAATGGAGGATTGCCTTGGGGGTCCTCACTTAGGCAATCATGAAACACAACTCCAAACTCGAAAGTGTAGGACAGATGAACAACCCTAAGCAATAACATTCATGTGGCTCCGGAAAAGGGTGAGAATGGAGGATTGCCTTGGGGGTCCTCACTTAGGCAATCATGAAACACAACTCCAAACTCGAAAGTGTAGGACAGATGAACAGCCCTAAGCAATAACATTCATGTGGCTCGGGAAAAGGGTGAGAATGGAGGATGGCCTTGAGGGTCCACACTTAGGCAATCATGAAACACAGCTCCAAACTCGAAAGTGGAGGACACATGAACAGCCCTAAGCAATAACATTCATGTGGCTCGGGAAAAGGGTGAGAATGGAGGATGGCCTTGAGGGTCCACACTTAGGCAATCATGAAACACAGCTCCAAACTCGAAAGTGGAGGACACATGAACAGCCCTAAGCAATAACATTCATGTGGCTCGGGAAAAGGGTGAGAATGGAGGATGGCCTTGAGGGTCCACACTTAGGCAATCATGAAACACAGCTCCAAACTCGAAAGTGGAGGACACACGAACAACCCTAAGCAATAACATTCATGTGGCTCGGGAAAAGGGTGAGAATGGAGGATTGCCTTGAGGGTCCTCACTTAGGCAATCATGAAACACAGCTCCAAACTCAAAAGTGGAGGATACATGAACAGCCCTAAGCAATAATATTCATGTGGCTCCGAAAAAGGTTGAGAATGGAGGATTGCCTTGAGGGTCCTCACATAGGCAATCATGAAACACAGCTCCAAACTCGAAAGTGGAGGACACACGAACAACCCTAAGCAATAACATTCATGTGGCTCGGGAAAAGGGTGAGAATGGAGGATGGCCTTGAGGGTCCACACTTAGGCAATCATGAAACGCAGCTCCAAACTCGAAAGTGGAGGACACATGAACAGCCCTAAGCAATAACATTCATGTGGCTCGGGAAAAGGGTGAGAATAGAGGATGGCCTTGAGGGTCCAAACTTAGGCAATCATGAAACACAGCTCCAAACTCGAAAGTGGAGGACACACGAACAACCCTAAGCAATAACATTCATGTGGCTCGGGAAAAGGGTGAGAATGGAGGATTGCCTTGAGGGTCCTCACTTAGGCAATCATGAAACACAGCTCCAAACTCAAAAGTGGAGGATACATGAACAGCCCTAAGCAATAATATTCATGTGGCTCCGAAAAAGGTTGAGAATGGAGGATTGCCTTGAGGGTCCTCACATAGGCAATCATGAAACACAGCTCCAAACTCGAAAGTGGAGGACACACGAACAACCCTAAGCAATAACATTCATGTGGCTCGGGAAAAGGGTGAGAATGGAGGATGGCCTTGAGGGTCCACACTTAGGCAATCATGAAACGCAGCTCCAAACTCGAAAGTGGAGGACACATGAACAGCCCTAAGCAATAACATTCATGTGGCTCCGGAAAAGGGAGAGAATGGAGGATTGCCTTGAGGGTCCTCACTTCAGCAATCATGAAACTCAGCTCCAAACTCGAAAGTGGAGGACACATGAACAGCCCTAAGCAATAATATTCATGTGGCTCCGAAAAAGGTTGAGAATGGAGGATTGCCTTGAGGGTCCTCACTTAGGCAATCATGAAACACAACTCCAAACTCGAAAATAGAGGACAGATGAACAACCCTAAGCAATAACATTCATGTGTCTCCGGAAAAGGGAGAGAATGGAGGATTGCCTTGAGGGTCCTCACTTAGGCAATCATGAAACTCAGCTCCAAACTCGAAAATAGAGGACACATGAATAGCCCAAAGCAATAACATTCATGTGGCTCCGGAAAAGGGAGAGAATGGAGGATTGCCTTGAGGATACTCACTTAGGCAATCATGAAACTCAGCTCCAAACTCGAAAATGAAGGACACATGAACAGCCCTAAGCAATAACATTCAAGTGGCTCCGAAAAAGGGTGAGAATGGAGGATTGCCTTGAGGGTCCTCACTTAGGCAATCATGAAACACAACTCCAAACTCGAAAGTGGAGGACACATGAACAGCCCTAAGCAATAACATTCATGTGGTTCTGGAAAAGGGTGAGAATGGAGGATTGCCTTGAGGGTCCTCACTTAGGCAATCATGAAATTCAGCTCCAAATTCGAAAATGGTGGACACATGAACAGCCCTAAGCAATAACATTCAGGTGGCTTCGAAAAAGGGTGAGAATGGAGGATTGCGTTGAGGGTCCACACTTAGGCAATAATGAAACACAGCTCCAAACTCGAAAGTGGAGGACACATGAACAGGCCTAAGCAATAACATTGATGTGGCTCGGGAAAAGGGTGAGAATGGAGGATTGCCTTGAGGGTCCTCACTTAGGCAATCATGAAACACAGCTCCAAACTCGAAAGTGGAGGATTCATGAACTACCCTAAGCAATAACATTCATGTGGCTCCGAAAAAGGGTGAGAATGGAGGATTACCTTGAGGGTCCTCACTTAGGCAATCATGAAACTCAGCTCCAAATTCGAAAATGGAGGACACATGAACAGGCCTAAGCAATAACGTTCATGTGGCTCCAAAAAAGGGTGAGAATGGAGGATTGCCTTGAGGGTCCTCACTTAGGCAATCATGAAACAAAGCTCCAAACTCGAAAGTGGAGGACACATGAACAGCCCTAATCAATAACATTCATGTGGCTCCGGAAAAGGGTGAGAATGGAGGATTGCCTTGGGGGTCCTCACTTAGGCAATCATGAAACACAGCTCCAAACTCGAAAGGGGAGGACACATGAACAACCCTAAGCAATAACATTCATGTGGCTCCGAAAAAGGGTGAGAATGGAGGATTGCCTTGAGGGTTCTCACTTAGGCAATCATGAAACTCAGCTCCAAACTCGAAAATAGAGGACACATGAACAGCCCTAAGCAATAACATTCATGTGGCTCCGGAAAAGGGAGAGAATGGAGGATTGCCTTGAGGGTCCTCACTTAGGCAATCATGAAACACAGCTCCAAACTCGAAAGTGGAGGACACATGAACAGCCCTAAGCAATAACATTCATGTGGCTCCAAAAAAGGCTGAGAATGGAGGATTGCCTCGAGAGTCCTCACTTAGGCAATCATGAAACACAGCTACAAACTCGAAAGTGGAGGACACACGAACAACCCTAAGCAATAACGTTCATGTGGCTCGGGAAAAGGGTGAGAATGGAGGATTGCCTTGAGGGTCCTCACTTAGGCAATCATGAAACACAGCTCCAAACTCGAAAGTGGAGGATTCATGAACTACCCTAAGCAATAACATTCATGTGGCTCCGAAAAAGGGTGAGAATGGAGGATTTCCTTGAGGGTCCTCACTTAGGCAATCATGAAACTCAGCTCCAAATTCGAAAATGGAGGACACATGAACAGGCCTAAGCAATAACATTCATGTGGCTCCGAAAAAGGGTGAGAATGGAGGATTGCCTTGGGGGTCCTCACTTAGGCAATCATGAAACACAACTCCAAACTCGAAAGTGTAGGACAGATGAACAACCCTAAGCAATAACATTCATGTGGCTCCAGAAAAGGGAGAGAATGGAGGATTGCCTTGAGGGTCCTCACTTAGGCAATCATGAAACTCAGCTCCAAACTCGAAAATAGAGGACACATGAACAGCCCTAAGCAATAACATTCATGTGGCTCCGGAAAAGGGAGAGAATGGAGGATTGCCTTGAGGGTCCTCACTTAGGCAATCATGAAACACAGATCCAAACTCGAAAGTGGAGGACACATGAACAGCCCTAAGCAATAACATTCATGTGGCTCCAAAAAAGGCTGAGAATGGAGGATTGCCTCGAGAGTCCTCACTTAGGCAATCATGAAACACAGCTACAAACTCGAAAGTGGAGGACACACGAACAACCCTAAGCAATAACGTTCATGTGGCTCCGGAAAAGGGTGAGAATGGAGGATTGCCTTGAGGGTCCTCACTTAGGCAATCATGAAACACAGTTCCAAACTCGAAAGTGGAGGATTCATGAACTACCCTAAGCAATAACATTCATGTGGCTCCGAAAAAGGGTGAGAATGGAGGATTGCCTTGAGGGTCCTCACTTAGGCAATCATGAAACTCAGCTCCAAATTCGAAAATGGAGGACTCATGAACAGCCCTAAGCAATAAGATTCAGGTGGCTCCGAAAAAGGGTGAGAATGGAGGATTGCCTTGAGGGTCCTCACTTAGGCAATCATGAAGCACAGCTCCAAACTCGAAAGTGGAGGACACATGAACAGCCCTAAGCAATAACATTCATGTGGCTCCAAAAAAGGCTGAGAATGGAGGATTGCCTCGAGAGTCCTCACTTAGGCAATCATGAAACACAGCTACAAACTCGAAAGTGGAGGACACATGAACAACCCTAAGAAATAACATTCATGTGGCTCCGAAAAATGGTGAGAATGGAGGATTGCCTTGAGGGTCCTCACTTAGGCAATCATGAAACACAGCTCCAAACTCGAAAGTGGAGGATACATGAACAGCCCTAAGCAATATCATTCATGTGGCTCCGAAAAAGGGTGAGAATGGAGGATTGCCTTGAGGGTCCTCACTTAGGCAATAATGAAACACAACTCCAAACTCGAAAGGGGAGGACATATGAACAACACTCAGCAATAACATTCATGTGGCTCCAACAAAGGCTGAGAATGGAGGATTGCCTCGAGAGTCCTCACTTAGGCAATCATGAAACACAGCTACAAACTCGAAAGTGGAGGACACACGAACAACCCTAAGCAATAACGTTCATGTGGCTCGGGAAAAGGGTGAGAATAGAGGATTGCCTTGAGGGTCCTCACTTAGGCAATCATGAAACACAACTCCAAACTCGAAAGTGGAGGATTCATGAACTACCCTAAGCAATAACATTCATGTGGCTCCGAAAAAGGGTGAGAATGGAGGATTTCCTTGAGGGTCCTCACTTAGGCAATCATGAAACTTAGCTCCAAATTCGAAAATGGAGGACACATGAACAGGCCTAAGCAATAACATTCATGTGGCTCCGAAAAAGGGTGAGAATGGAGGATTGTCTTGGGGGTCCTCACTTAGGCAATCATGAAACACAACTCCAAACTCCAAAGTGGAGGACACATGAACAGCCCTAAGCAATAACATTCATGTGGCTCCGAAAAATGGTGAGAATGGAGGATTGCCTTGAGGGTCCTCACTTAGGCAATCATGAAACACAGCTCCAAACTCGAAAGTGGAGGATACATGAACAGCCCTAAGCAATATCATTCATGTGGCTCCGAAAAAGGGTGAGAATGGAGGATTGCCTTGAGGGTCCTCAGTTAGGCAATAATGAAACACAACTCCAAACTCGAAAGGGGAGGACATATGAACAACACTCAGCAATAACATTCATGTGGCTCCAACAAAGGCTGAGAATGGAGGATTGCCTCGAGAGTCCTCACTTAGGCAATCATGAAACACAGCTACAAACTCGAAAGTGGAGGACACACGAACAACCCTAAGCAATAACGTTCATGTGGCTCGGGAAAAGGGTGAGAATGGAGGATTGCCTTGAGGGTCCTCACTTAGGCAATCATGAAACACAACTCCAAACTCGAAAGTGGAGGATTCATGAACTACCCTAAGCAATAACATTCATGTGGCTCCGAAAAAGGGTGAGAATGGAGGATTTCCTTGAGGGTCCTCACTTAGGCAATCATGAAACTCAGCTCCAAATTCGAAAATGGAGGACACATGAACAGGCCTAAGCAATAACATTCATGTGGCTCCGAAAAAGGGTGAGAATGGAGGATTGCCTTGGGGGTCCTCACTTAGGCAATCATGAAACACAACTCCAAACTCGAAAGTGTAGGACAGATGAACAACCCTAAGCAATAACATTCATGTGGCTCCGGAAAAGGGAGAGAATGGAGGATTGCCTTGAGGGTCCTCACTTAGGCAATCATGAAACTCAGCTCCAAACTCGAAAATAGAGGACACATGAACAGCCCTAAGCAATAACATTCATGTGGCTCCAGAAAAGGGAGAGAATGGAGGATTGCCTTGAGGGTCCTCACTTAGGCAATCATGAAACACAGCTCCAAACTCGAAAGTGGAGGACACATGAACAGCCCTAAGCAATAACATTCATGTGGCTCCAAAAAAGGCTGAGAATGGAGGATTGCCTCGAGAGTCCTCACTTAGGCAATCATGAAACACAGCTACAAACTCGAAAGTGGAGGACACACGAACAACCCTAAGCAATAACGTTCCTGTGGCTCGGGAAAAGGGTGAGAATGGAGGATTGCCTTGAGGGTCCTCACTTAGGCAATCATGAAACACAGCTCCAAACTCGAAAGTGGAGGATTCATGAACTACCCTAAGCAATAACATTCATGTGGCTCCGAAAAAGGGTGAGAATGGAGGATTTCCTTGAGGGTCCTCACTTAGGCAATCATGAAACTCAGCTCCAAATTCGAAAATGGAGGACACATGAACAGGCCTAAGCAATAACATTCATGTGGCTCCGAAAAAGGGTGAGAATGGAGGATTGCCTTGGGGGTCCTCACTTAGGCAATCATGAAACACAACTCCAAACTCGAAAGTGTAGGACAGATGAACAACCCTAAGCAATAACATTCATGTGGCTCCAGAAAAGGGAGAGAATGGAGGATTGCCTTGAGGGTCCTCACTTAGGCAATCATGAAACTCAGCTCCAAACTCGAAAATAGAGGACACATGAACAGCCCTAAGCAATAACATTCATGTGGCTCCGGAAAAGGGAGAGAATGGAGGATTGCCTTGAGGGTCCTCACTTAGGCAATCATGAAACACAGCTCCAAACTCGAAAGTGGAGGACACATGAACAGCCCTAAGCAATAACATTCATGTGGCTCCAAAAAAGGCTGAGAATGGAGGATTGCCTCGAGAGTCCTCACTTAGGCAATCATGAAACACAGCTACAAACTCGAAAGTGGAGGACACACGAACAACCCTAAGCAATAACGTTCCTGTGGCTCGGGAAAAGGGTGAGAATGGAGGATTGCCTTGAGGGTCCTCACTTAGGCAATCATGAAACACAGCTCCAAACTCGAAAGTGGAGGATTCATGAACTACCCTAAGCAATAACATTCATGTGGCTCCGAAAAAGGGTGAGAATGGAGGATTTCCTTGAGGGTCCTCACTTAGGCAATCATGAAACTCAGCTCCAAATTCGAAAATGGAGGACACATGAACAGGCCTAAGCAATAACATTCATGTGGCTCCGAAAAAGGGTGAGAATGGAGGATTGCCTTGGGGGTCCTCACTTAGGCAATCATGAAACACAACTCCAAACTCGAAAGTGTAGGACAGATGAACAACCCTAAGCAATAACATTCATGTGGCTCCAGAAAAGGGAGAGAATGGAGGATTGCCTTGAGGGTCCTCACTTAGGCAATCATGAAACTCAGCTCCAAACTCGAAAATAGAGGACACATGAACATCCCTAAGCAATAACATTCATGTGGCTCCGGAAAAGGGAGAGAATGGAGGATTGCCTTGAGGGTCCTCACTTAGGCAATCATGAAACACAGCTCCAAACTCGAAAGTGGAGGACACATGAACAGCCCTAAGCAATAACATTCATGTGGCTCCAAAAAAGGCTGAGAATGGAGGATTGCCTCGAGAGTCCTCACTTAGGCAATCATGAAACACAGCTACAAACTCGAAAGTGGAGGACACACGAACAACCCTAAGCAATAACGTTCATGTGGCTCGGGAAAAGGGTGAGAATGGAGGATTGCCTTGAGGGTCCTCACTTAGGCAATCATGAAACACAGCTCCAAACTCGAAAGTGGAGGATTCATGAACTACCCTAAGCAATAACATTCATGTGGCTCCGAAAAAGGGTGAGAATGGAGGATTGCCTTGAGGGTCCTCACTTAGGCAATCATGAAACTCAGCTCCAAATTCGAAAATGGAGGACACATGAACAGCCCTAAGCAATAAGATTCAGGTGGCTCCGAAAAAGGGTGAGAATGGAGGATTGCCTTGAGGGTCCTCACTTAGGCAATCATGAAGCACAGCTCCAAACTCGAAAGTGGAGGACACATGAACAGCCCTAAGCAATAACATTCATGTGGCTCCAAAAAAGGCTGAGAATGGAGGATTGCCTCGAGAGTCCTCACTTAGGCAATCATGAAACACAGCTACAAACTCGAAAGTGGAGGACACATGAACAACCCTAAGCAATAAGATTCAGGTGGCTCCGAAAAAGGGTGAGAATGGAGGATTGCCTTGAGGGTCCTCACTTAGGCAATCATGAAACACAGCTCCAAACTCGAAAGTGGAGGATACATGAACAGCCCTAAGCAATATCATTCATGTGGCTCCGAAAAAGGGTGAGAATGGAGGATTGCCTTGAGGGTCCTCACTTAGGCAATAATGAAACACAACTCCAAACTCGAAAGGGGAGGACATATGAACAACACTCAGCAATAACATTCATGTGGCTCCGAAAAAGGGTGAGAATGGAGGATTGCCTTGAGGGTCCTCACTTAGGCAATCATGAAACACAGCTCCAAACTCGAAAGTGGAGGATACATGAACAGCCCTAAGCAATATCATTCATGTGGCTCCGAAAAAGGGTGAGAATGGAGGATTGCCTTGGGGGTCCTCACTTAGGCAATCATGAAACACAGCTCCAAACTCGAAAGGGGAGGACACATGAACAACCCTAAGCAATAACATTCATGTGGCTCCGAAAAAGGGTGAGAATGGAGGATTGCCTTGAGGGTTCTCACTTAGGCAATCATGAAACACAGCTCCAAACTTGAAAGTGGAGGACACATGAACAACCCTAAGCAATAACATTGACGTGGCTCTGAAAAAGGGTGAGAATGGAGGATTGCCTTGAGGGTCCTCACTTAGGCAATCATGAAACACAGCTCCAAACTGGAAAGTGGAGGATTCATGAACTGCCCTAAGCAATAACATTCATGTGGCTCCGAAAAAGGGTGAGAATGGAGGATTGCCTTGAGGGTCCTCACTTAGGCAATCATGAAACTCAGCTCCAAATTCGAAAATGGAGGACACATGAACAGCCCTAAGCAATAAGATTCAGGTGGCTCCGAAAAAGGGTGAGAATGGAGGATTGCCTTGAGGGTCCTCACTTAGGCAATCATGAAGCACAGCTCCAAACTCGAAAGTGGAGGACACATGAACAGCCCTAAGCAATAACATTCATGTGGCTCCAAAAAAGGCTGAGAATGGAGGATTGACTCGAGAGTCCTCACTTAGGCAATCATGAAACACAGCTACAAACTCGAAAGTGGAGGACACATGAACAACCCTAAGAAATAACATTCATGTGGCTCCAAAAAATGGTGAGAATGGAGGATTGCCTTGAGGGTCCTCACTTAGGCAATCATGAAACACAGCTCCAAACTCGAAAGTGGAGGATACATGAACAGCCCTAAGCAATATCATTCATGTGGCTCCGAAAAAGGGTGAGAATGGAGGATTGCCTTGAGGGTCCTCACTTAGGCAATAATGAAACACAACTCCAAACTCGAAAGGGGAGGACATATGAACATCACTCAGCAATAACATTCATGTGGCTCCGAAAAAGGGTGAGAATGGAGGATTGCCTTGAGGGTTCCCACTTAGGCAATCATGAAACACAGCTCCAAACTCGAAAGTGGAGGATACATGAACAGCCCTAAGCAATAACATTCATGTGGCTCCGAAAAAGGGTGAGAATGGAGGATTGCCTTGAGGGTCCTCACTTAGGCAATCATGAAACACAGCTCCAAACTTGAAAGTGGAGGACACATGAACAACCCTAAGCAATAACATTGACGTGGCTCTGAAAAAGGGTGAGAATGGAGGATTGCCTTGAGGGTCCTCACTTAGGCAATCATGAAACACAGCTCCAAACTGGAAAGTGGAGGATTCATGAACTGCCCTAAGCAATAACATTCATGTGGCTCCGAAAAAGGGTGAGAATGGAGGATTGTCTTGGGGGTCCTCACTTAGGCAATCATGAAACACAACTCCAAACTCGAAAGTGGAGGACACATGAACAGCCCTAAGCAATAACATTCATGTGGCTCCGGAAAAGGGAGAGAATGGAGGATTGCCTTGAGGGTCCCCACTTAGGCAATCAAGAAACTCAGCTCCAAACTCGAATGTGGAGGACACATGAACAGCCCTAAGCAATAACATTCATGTGGCTCCAAAAAAGGGTTAGAATGGAGGATTGCCTTGAGGGTCCTCACTTAGGCAATCATGAAACACAGCTCCAAACTCGAAAGTGGAGGACACATGAAGAGCCCTAAGCAATAACATTCATGTGGTTCTGGAAAAGGGTGAGAATGGAGGATTGCCTTGAGGGTCCTCACTTAGGCAATCATGAAACTCAGCTCCAAATTCGAAAATGGAGGACACATGAACAGCCCTAAGCAATAACATTCAGGTGGCTCCGAAAAAGGGTGAGAATGGAGGATTGCCTTGAGGGTCCTCACTTAGGCAATCATGAAACACAGCTCCAAACTCGAAAGTGGAGGACTAATGAACAGGCTAAGCAATAACATTCATGTGGCTCCAAAAAGGTGAGAATGGAGGATTGCCTGAGGTCCTCACTTAGGCAATCATGAAACACAGCTACAAACTCGAAAGTGGAGGACACATGAACAACCCTAAGAAATAAGATTCATGTGGCTCCGAAAAATGGTGAGAATGGAGGATTGCCTTGAGGGTCCTCACTTAGGCAATCATGAAACACAGCTCCAAACTCGAAAGTGGAGGACACATGAACAGCCCTAAGCAATAACATTCATGTGGCTCCGAAAAAGGGTGAGAATGGAGGATTGCCTTGAGGGTCCTCACTTAGGCAATAATGAAACACAAGTCCAAACTCGAAAGGGGAGGACATATGAACAGCACTCAGCAATAACATTCATGTGGCTCCGAAAAAGGGTGAGAATGGAGGATTGCCTTGAGGGTTCTCACTTAGGCAATCATGAAACATAGCTCCAAACTCGAAAGTGGAGGATACATGAACAGCCCTAAGCAATAACATTCATGTGGCTCCGAAAAAGGGTGAGAATGGAGGATTGCCTTGAGGGTCCTCACTTAGGCAATCATGAAACACAGCTCCAAACTTGAAAGTGGAGGACACTTGAACAACCCTAAGCAATAACATTCACGTGGCTCTGAAAAAGGGTGAGAATGGAGGATTGCCTTGAGGGTCCTCACTTAGGCAATCATGAAACACAGCTCCAAACTGGAAAGTGGAGGATTCATGAACTGCCCTAAGCAATAACATTCATGTGGCTCCGAAAAAGGGTGAGAATGGAGGATTGTCTTGGGGGTCCTCACTTAGGCAATCATGAAACACAACTCCAAACTCGAAAGTGGAGGACACATGAACAGCCCTAAGCAATAACATTCATGTGGCTCCGGAAAAGGGAGAGAATGGAGGATTGCCTTGAGGGTCCCCACTTAGGCAATCAAGAAACTCAGCTCCAAACTCGAATGTGGAGGACACATGAACAGCCCTAAGCAATAACATTTATGTGGCTCCAAAAAAGGGTTAGAATGGAGGATTGCCTTGAGGGTCCTCACTTAGGCAATCATGAAACACAGCTCCAAACTCGAAAGTGGAGGACACATGAACAGCCCTAAGCAATAACATTCATGTGGTTCTGGAAAAGGGTGAGAATGGAGGATTGCCTTGAGGGTCCTCACTTAGGCAATCATGAAACTCAGCTCCAAATTCGAAAATGGAGGACACATGAACAGCCCTAAGCAATAACATTCAGGTGGCTCCGAAAAAGGGTGAGAATGGAGGATTGCCTTGAGGGTCCTCACTTAGGCAATCATGAAACACAGCTCCAAACTCGAAAGTGGAGGACACATGAACAGGGCTAAGCAATAACATTCATGTGGCTCCAAAAAAGGGTGAGAATGGAGGATTGCCTTGAGGGTCCTCACTTAGGCAATCATGAAACACAGCTCCAAACTTGAAAGTGGAGGACACATGAACAGCCCTAAGCAATAACATTCACGTGGCTCTGAAAAAGGGTGAGAATGGAGGATTGCCTTGAGGGTCCTCACTTAGGCAATCATGAAACACAGCTCCAAACTCGAATGTGGAGGATTCATGAACTGCCCTAAGCAATAACATTCATGTGGCTCCGAAAAAGGGTGAGAATGGAGGATTGCCTTGGGGGTCCTCACTTAGGCAATCATGAAACACAACTCCAAACTCGAAAGTGGAGGACACATGAACAGCCCTAAGCAATAACATTCATGTGGCTCCGGAAAAGGGAGAGAATGGAGGATTGCTTTGAGGGTCCTCACTTAGGCAATCATGAAACACAGCTCCAAACTGGAAAGTGGAGGATTCATGAACTGCCCTAAGCAATAACATTCATGTGGCTCCGAAAAAGGGTGAGAATGGAGGATTGCCTTGGGGGTCCTCACTTAGGCAATCATGAAACACAACTCCAAACTCGAAAGTGGAGGACACATGAACAGCCCTAAGCAATAACATTCATGTGGCTCCGGAAAAGGGAGAGAATGGAGGATTGCCTAGAGGGTCCTCACTTAGGCAATCAAGAAACTCAGCCCCAAACTCGAATATGGAGGACACATGAACAGCCCTAAGCAATAACATTCATGTGGCTCCAAAAAAGGGTTAGAATGGAGGATTGCCTTGAGTGTCCTCACTTAGGCAATCATGAAACACAGCTCCAAACTCGAAAGTGGAGGACACATGAACAGCCCTAAGCAATAACATTCATGTGGTTCTGGAAAAGGGTGAGAATGGAGGATTGCCTTGAGGGTCCTCACTTAGGCAATCATGAAACTCAGCTCCAAATTCGAAAATGGAGGACACATGAACAGCCCTAAGCAATAACATTCAGGTGGCTCTGAAAAAGGGTGAGAATGGAGGATTGCCTTGAGGGTCCTCACTTAGGCAATCATGAAACACAGCTCCAAACTTGAAAGTGGACGACACATGAACAGCCCTAAGCAATAACATTCACGTGGCTCTGAAAAAGGGTGAGAATGGAGGATTGCCTTGGGGGTCCTCACTTAGGCAATCATGAAACACAGCTCCAAACTCGAAAGTGGAGGACACATGAACAGCCCTAAGCAATAACATTCATGTGGTTCTGGAAAAGGGTGAGAATGGAGGATTGCCTTGAGGGTCCTCACTTAGGCAATCATGAAACTCAGCTCCAAATTCAAAATGGAGGACACATGAACAGCCCTAAGCAATAACATTCAGGTGGCTCCGAAAAAGGGTGAGAATGGAGGATTGCCTTGAGGGTCCTCACTTAGGCAATCATGAAACACAGCTCCAAACTCGAAAGTGGAGGACACATGAACAGGGCTAAGCAATAACATTCATGTGGCTCCAAAAAAGGGTGAGAATGGAGGATTGCCTTGAGGGTCCTCACTTAGGCAATCATGAAACACAGCTCCAAACTCGAAAGTGGAGGACACATGAACAGCCCTAAGCAATAACATTCACGTGGCTCTGAAAAAGGGTGAGAATGGAGGATTGCCTTGAGGGTCCTCACTTAGGCAATCATGAAACACAGCTCCAAACTCGAAAGTGGAGGATTCATGAACTGCCCTAAGCAATAACATTCATGTGGCTCCGAAAAAGGGTGAGAATGGAGGATGGCCTTGGGGGTCCTCACTTAGGCAATCATGAAACACAACTCCAAACTCGAAAGTGGAGGACACATGAACAGCCCTAAGCAATAACATTCATGTGGCTCCGGAAAAGGGAGAGAATGGAGGATTGCCTTGAGGGTCCTCACTTAGGCAATCATGAAACACAGCTCCAAACTGGAAAGTGGAGGATTCATGAACTGCCCTAAGCAATAACATTCATGTGGCTCCGAAAAAGGGTGAGAATGGAGGATTGCCTTGGGGGTCCTCACTTAGGCAATCATGAAACACAACTCCAAACTCGAAAGTGGAGGACACATGAACAGCCCTAAGCAATAACATTCATGTGGCTCCGAAAAAGGGTGAGAATGGAGGATTGCCTTGAGGGTCCTCACTTAGGCAATCATGAAACACAGCTCCAAACTCGAAAGTGGAGGACACATGAACAGCCTAAGCAATAACATTCATGTGGCTCCGAAAAAGGGTGAGAATGGAGGATTGCCTTGAGGGTCCTCACTTAGGCAATCATGAAACACAGCTCCAAACTCGAAAGTGGAGGACACATGAACAGCCCTAAGCAATAACATTCATGTGGCTCCGAAAAAGGGTGAGAATGGAGGATTGCCTTGAGGGTCCTCACTTAGGCAATCATGAAACACAGCTCCAAACTCGAAAGTGGAGGACACATGAACAACCCAAAGCAATAACATTCAGTGGCTCTGAAAAAGGGTGAGAATGGAGGATTGCCTTGAGGGTCCTCACTTAGGCAATCATGAAACACAGCTCCAAACTCGAAAGTGGAGGATTCATGAACTGCCCTAAGCAATAACATTCATGTGGCTCCGAAAAAGGGTGAGAATGGAGGATGGCCTTGGGGGTCCTCACTTAGGCAATCATGAAACACAACTCCAAACTCGAAAGTGGAGGACACATGAACAGCCCTAAGCAATAACATTCATGTGGCTCCGGAAAAGGGAGAGAATGGAGGATTGCCTTGAGGGTCCTCACTTCGGCAATCATGAAACTCAGCTCCAAACTCGAAAGTGGAGGACACATGAACAGCCCTAAGCAATAACATTCATGTGGCTCCAAAAAAGTGTTAGAATGGAGGATTGCCTTGAGGGTCCTCACTTAGGCAATCATGAAACACAGCTCCAAACTCGAAAGTGGAGGACACATGAACAGCCCTAAGCAATAACATTCATGTGGTTCTGGAAAAGGGTGAGAATGGAGGATTGCCTTGAGGGTCCTCACTTAAGCAATCATGAAACTCAGCTCCAAATTCGAAAATGGAGGACACATGAACAGCCCTAAGCAACAACATTCAGGTGGCTCCGAAAAAGGGTGAGAATGGAGGATTGCCTTGAGGGTCCTCACTTAGGCAATCATGAAACACAGCTCCAAACTCGAAAGTGGAGGACACATGAACAGCCTAAGCAATAACATTCATGTGGCTCCAAAAAGGGTGAGAATGGAGGATTGCCTTGAGGGTCCTCACTTAGGCAATCATGAAACACAGCTCCAAACTCGAAAGTGGAGGACACATGAACAGCCCTAAGCAATAACATTCACGTGGCTCTGAAAAAGGGTGAGAAAGGAGGATTGCCTTGAGGGTCCTCACTTAGGCAATCATGAAACAAAGCTCCAAACTCGAAAGTGGAGGATTCATGAACTGCCCTAAGCAATAACATTCATGTGGCTCCGAAAAAGGGTGAGAATGGAGGATGGCCTTGGGGGTCCTCACTTAGGCAATCATGAAACACAACTCCAAACTCGAAAGTGGAGGACACATGAACAGCCCTAAGCAATAACATTCATGTGGCTCCGGAAAAGGGAGAGAATGGAGGATTGCCTTGAGGGTCCTCACTTAGGCAATCATGAAACACAGCTCCAAACTGGAAAGTGGAGGATTCATGAACTGCCCTAAGCAATAACATTCATGTGGCTCCGAAAAAGGGTGAGAATGGAGGATTGCCTTGGGGGTCCTCACTTAGGCAATCATGAAACACAACTCCAAACTCGAAAGTGGAGGACACATGAACAGCCCTAAGCAATAACATTCATGTGGCTCCGGAAAAGGGAGAGAATGGAGGATTGCCTAGAGGGTCCTCACTTAGGCAATCAAGAAACTCAGCCCCAAACTCGAATATGGAGGACACATGAACAGCCCTAAGCAATAACATTCATGTGGCTCCAAAAAAGGGTGAGAATGGAGGATTGCCTTGAGGGTCCTCACTTAGGCAATCATGAAACACAACTCCAAACTCGAAAGTGGAGGACACATGAACAGCCTAAGCAATAACATTCATGTGGCTCCGAAAAAGGGTGAGAATGGAGGATTGCCTTGAGGGTCCTCACTTAGGCAATCATGAAACACAGCTCCAAACTCGAAAGTGGAGGACACATGAACAGCCCTAAGCAATAACATTCATGTGGCTCCGAAAAAGGGTGAGAATGGAGGATTGCCTTGAGGGTCCTCACTTAGGCAATCATGAAACACAGCTCCAAACTCGAAAGTGGAGGACACATGAACAGCCCTAAGCAATAACATTCATGTGGCTCCGAAAAGGGTGAGAATGGAGGATTGCCTTGAGGGTCCTCACTTAGGCAATCATGAAACACAGCTCCAAACTCGAAAGTGGAGGACACATGAACAGCCCTAAGCAATAACATTCATGTGGCTCCGAAAAAGGGTGAGAATGGAGGATTGCCTTGAGGGTCCTCACTTAGGCAATCATGAAACACAGCTCCAAACTCGAAAGTGGAGGACACATGAACAGCCCTAAGCAATAACATTCATGTGGCTCCGAAAAAGGGTGAGAATGGAGGATTGCCTTGAGGGTCCTCACTTAGGCAATCATGAAACACAGCTCCAAACTCGAAAGTGGAGGACACATGAACAGCCCTAAGCAATAACATTCATGTGGCTCCGAAAAAGGGTGAGAATGGAGGATTGCCTTGAGGGTCCTCACTTAGGCAATCATGAAACACAGCTCCAAACTCGAAAGTGGAGGACACATGAACAGCCCTAAGCAATAACATTCATGTGGCTCGAAAAAGGGTGAGAATGGAGGATTGCCTTGAGGGTCCTCACTTAGGCAATCATGAAACACAGCTCCAAACTCGAAAGTGGAGGACACATGAACAGCCCTAAGCAATAACATTCATGTGGCTCCGAAAAAGGGTGAGAATGGAGGATTGCCTTGAGGGTCCTCACTTAGGCAATCATGAAACACAGCTCCAAACTCGAAAGTGGAGGACACATGAACAGCCCTAAGCAATAACATTCATGTGGCTCCGGAAAAGGGTGAGAATGGAGGATTGCCTTGAGGGTCCTCACTTAGGCAATCATGAAACACAGCTCCAAACTCGAAAGTGGAGGACACATGAACAGCCCTAAGCAATAACATTCATGTGGCTCCGAAAAAGGGTGAGAATGGAGGATTGCCTTGAGGGTCCTCACTTAGGCAATCATGAAACACAGCTCCAAACTCGAAAGTGGAGGACACATGAACAGCCCTAAGCAATAACATTCATGTGGCTCCGAAAAAGGGTGAGAATGGAGGATTGCCTTGAGGGTCCTCACTTAGGCAATCATGAAACACAGCTCCAAACTCGAAAGTGGAGGACACATGAACAGCCCTAAGCAATAACATTCATGTGGCTCCGAAAAAGGGTGAGAATGGAGGATTGCCTTGAGGGTCCTCACTTAGGCAATCATGAAACACAGCTCCAAACTCGAAAGTGGAGGACACATGAACAGCCCTAAGCAATAACATTCATGTGGCTCCGAAAAAGGGTGAGAATGGAGGATTGCCTTGAGGGTCCTCACTTAGGCAATCATGAAACACAGCTCCAAACTCGAAAGTGGAGGACACATGAACAGCCCTAAGCAATAACATTCATGTGGCTCCGAAAAAGGGTGAGAATGGAGGATTGCCTTGAGGGTCCTCACTTAGGCAATCATGAAACACAGCTCCAAACTCGAAAGTGGAGGACACATGAACAGCCCTAAGCAATAACATTCATGTGGCTCCGAAAAAGGGTGAGAATGGAGGATTGCCTTGAGGGTCCTCACTTAGGCAATCATGAAACACAGCTCCAAACTCGAAAGTGGAGGACACATGAACAGCCCTAAGCAATAACATTCATGTGGCTCCGAAAAAGGGTGAGAATGGAGGATTGCCTTGAGGGTCCTCACTTAGGCAATCATGAAACACAGCTCCAAACTCGAAAGTGGAGGACACATGAACAGCCCTAAGCAATAACATTCATGTGGCTCCGAAAAAGGGTGAGAATGGAGGATTGCCTTGAGGGTCCTCACTTAGGCAATCATGAAACACAGCTCCAAACTCGAAAGTGGAGGACACATGAACAGCCCTAAGCAATAACATTCATGTGGCTCCGAAAAAGGGTGAGAATGGAGGATTGCCTTGAGGGTCCTCACTTAGGCAATCATGAAACACAGCTCCAAACTCGAAAGTGGAGGACACATGAACAGCCCTAAGCAATAACATTCATGTGGCTCCGAAAAGGGTGAGAATGGAGGATTGCCTTGAGGGTCCTCACTTAGGCAATCATGAAACACAGCTCCAAACTCGAAAGTGGAGGACACATGAACAGCCCTAAGCAATAACATTCATGTGGCTCCGAAAAAGGGTGAGAATGGAGGATTGCCTTGAGGGTCCTCACTTAGGCAATCATGAAACACAGCTCCAAACTCGAAAGTGGAGGACACATGAACAGCCCTAAGCAATAACATTCATGTGGCTCCGAAAAAGGGTGAGAATGGAGGATTGCCTTGAGGGTCCTCACTTAGGCAATCATGAAACACAGCTCCAAACTCGAAAGTGGAGGACACATGAACAGCCCTAAGCAATAACATTCATGTGGCTCCGAAAAAGGGTGAGAATGGAGGATTGCCTTGAGGGTCCTCACTTAGGCAATCATGAAACACAGCTCCAAACTCGAAAGTGGAGGACACATGAACAGCCCTAAGCAATAACATTCATGTGGCTCCGAAAAAGGGTGAGAATGGAGGATTGCCTTGAGGGTCCTCACTTAGGCAATCATGAAACACAGCTCCAAACTCGAAAGTGGAGGACACATGAACAGCCCTAAGCAATAACATTCATGTGGCTCCGAAAAAGGGTGAGAATGGAGGATTGCCTTGAGGGTCCTCACTTAGGCAATCATGAAACACAGCTCCAAACTCGAAAGTGGAGGACACATGAACAGCCCTAAGCAATAACATTCATGTGGCTCCGAAAAAGGGTGAGAATGGAGGATTGCCTTGAGGGTCCTCACTTAGGCAATCATGAAACACAGCTCCAAACTCGAAAGTGGAGGACACATGAACAGCCCTAAGCAATAACATTCATGTGGCTCGAAAAAGGGCTGAGAATGGAGGATTGCCTTGAGGGTCCTCACTTAGGCAATCATGAAACACAGCTCCAAACTCGAAAGTGGAGGACACATGAACAGCCCTAAGCAATAACATTCATGTGGCTCCGAAAAAGGGTGAGAATGGAGGATTGCCTTGAGGGTCCTCACTTAGGCAATCATGAAACACAGCTCCAAACTCGAAAGTGGAGGACACATGAACAGCCCTAAGCAATAACATTCATGTGGCTCCGAAAAGGGGGAGAATGGAGGATTGCCTTGGGGTCCTCACTTAGGCAATCATGAAACACAGCTCCAAACTCGAAGGTGGAGGACACATGAACAGCCCTAAGCAATAACATTCATGTGGCTCCGAAAAAGGGGGAGAATGGAGGATTGCCTTGAGGGTCCTCACTTAGGCAATCATCAAACATAGCTGCAGACTCGAAGGTGGAGGACACATGAACAGCCCTAAGCAATAACATTCATGTGGCTCCGAAAAGGGTGAGCATGGAGGATTGCCTTCAGGGTCCTCACTTAGGCAATCAAGAAACCAGCTCCAAACTCGAAATGGAGGACACATGAACAGCCCTAAGCAATAACATTCATGTGGCTCCGAAAAAGGGTGAGAATGGAGGATTGCCTTGAGGGTCCTCACTTAGGCAATCATGAAACACAGCTCCAAACTCGAAAGTGGAGGACACATGAACAGCCCTAAGCAATAACATTCAACTGGCTCCAAAAAAGGGTGAGAATAGAGGATTGCCTTGAGGGTCCTCACTTAGGCAATCATGAGACACAGCTCCAAACTCGAAAGTGGAGGACACATGAACAGCCCTAAGCAATAACATTCATGTGGCTCCGAAAAAGGGTGAGAATGGAGGATTGCCTTGAGGGTCCTCACTTAGGCAATCATGAAACACAGCTCCAAACTCGAAAGTGGAGGACACATGAACAGCCCTAAGCAATAACATTCATGTGGCTCCGGAAAAGGGTGAGAATGGAGGATTGCCTTGAGGGTCCTCACTTAGGCAATCATGAAACACAGCTCCAAACTCGAAAGTGGAGGACACATGAACAGCCCTAAGCAATAACATTCATGTGGCTCCGAAAAAGGGTGAGAATGGAGGATTGCCTTGAGGGTCCTCACTTAGGCAATCATGAAACTCAGCTCGAAACTCGAAAGTGGAGGACACATGAACAGCCCTAAGCAATAACATTCATGTGGCTCCGAAAAAGGGTGAAAATGGAGGATTGCCTTGAGGGTCCTCACTTAGGCAATCATGAAACACAGCTCCAAACTCGAAATGGAGGACACATGAACAGCCCTAAGCAATAACATTCATGTGGCTCCGAAAAAGGGTGAGAATGGAGGATTGCCTTGAGGGTCCTCACTTAGGCAATCATGAAACACAGCTCCAAACTCGAAAGTGGAGGACACATGAACAGCCCTAAGCAATAACATTCATGTGGCTCCGGAAAAAGGTGAGAATGGAGGATTGCCTTGAGGGTCCTCACTTAGGCAATCATGAAACCAGCTCCAAACTCGAAATGGAGGACACATGAACAGGCCTAAGCAATAACATTCATGTGGATCCGAAAAAGGGGGAGAATGGAGGATTGCCTTGAGGGTCCTCACTTAGGCAATCATGAAACACAGCTCCAAACTCGAAAGTGGAGGACACATGAACAGCCCTAAGCAATAACATTCATGTGGCTCCGAAAAGGGTGAGCATGGAGGATTGCCTTGAGGGTCCTCACTTAGGCAATCAAGAAACACTGCTCCAAACCCGAAAATGGAGGACACATGAACAGCCCTAAGCAATAACATTCATGTGGCTCGAAAAGGGTGAGAATGGAGGATTGCCTTGAGGGTCCTCACTTAGGCAATCATGAAACTCAGCTCGAAACCTGAAAGTGGAGGACACATGAACAGCCCTAAGCAATAACATTCATGTGGCTCCGAAAAAGGGTGAAAATGGAGGATTGCCTTGAGGGTCCTCACTTAGGCAATCATGAAACTCAGCTCCAAACTCGAAAGTGGAGGACACATGAACAACCCTAAGCAATAACATTCATGTGGCTCCGGAAAAGGGGAGAATGGAGGATTGCCTTGAGGGTCCTCACTTAGGCAATCATGAAACACAGCTCCAAACTCGAAATGGAGGACACATGAACAGCCCTAAGCAATAACATTCATGTGGCTCCGAAAAAGGGTGAGAATGGAGGATTGCCTTGAGGGTCCTCACTTAGGCAATCATGAAACTCAGCTCGAAACTCGAATGTGGAGGACACATGAACAGCGCTAAGCAATAACATTCATGTGGCTCCGAAAAAGGGTGAGAATGGAGGATTGCCTTGAGGGTCCTCACTTAGGCAATCATGAAACACAGCTCCAAACTCGAAAGTGGAGGACACATGAACAGCCCTAAGCAATAACATTCATGTGGCTCCGAAAAAGGGTGAGAATGGAGGATTGCCTTGAGGGTCCTCACTTAGGCAATCATTAAACACAGCTCCAAACTCAAAAGTGGAGGATACATGAACAGCCCTAAGCAATAACATTCATGTGGCTCCGAAAAAGGGTGAGAATGGAGGATTGCCTTGGGGGTCCTCACTTAGGCAATCATGAAACACAGCTCCAAACTCGAAAGTGGAGGACACATGAACAGCCCTAAGCAATAACATTCATGTGGCTCCGGAAAAGGGTGAGAATGGAGGATTGCCTTGAGGGTCCTCACTTAGGCAATCATGAAACACAGCTCCAAACTGGAAAGTGGAGGATTCATGAACTGCCCTAAGCAATAACATTCATGTGGCTCCAAAAAGGGTGAGAATGGAGGATTGCCTTGGGGGGGTCCTCACTTAGGCAATCATGAAACACACTCCAAACTCGGAAGTGGAGGACACATGAACAGCCCTAAGCAATAACATTCATGTGGCTCCGGGAAAAAGGGAGAGAATGGAGGGATTGCCTAGGAGGGTCCTCACTTAGGCAATCAAGAAACTCAGCTCCCAAACTCGAAATATGGAGGACACATGAACAGCCCTAAGCAATAACAT